>NC_056726.1:1968773761-1969043761 GCF_019279795.1 Protopterus annectens
CTAATGACTGCTGAATACAGAAGAACAATTACTTCCCTGAGTCGTGATGCCATACCCTTCAATTTAAGCTGTGCAATGGAAAAGAACTTCCTTACAGTAGTGAATACATGGAGATTAAAGGACGGTTCATTATCAACATAGGTTCCCAGATCTCTAACTGTGGGATCGGTTTTTGAGGGGGGTGTTGGCAGTGTGGTAGTTACAAAGGAAGTCATGCTTGCCACAGTATAAAATTATACATTTCTTGGCATTAGTTTCTCTCCATTGTTTTGACACCATTTATTTGGGGCATGCCATGTTGTAGAATCATGGTGCCCCCTGAGAAGTTTATAGTGGCACCGAGTCTCCAAACTTGGTCAGCCACAATCCCTTAACATTAACTTTGACCTCCGAGAAGTAAATTCAAAGGGAAGTGGCCCAAGGACTGAACCTAGGGCCCTCTTCTAGTAACACGTCTTTTGGAGGAGGTAGTGCTGCCCATCCTTACTTCCTGTGTTCTATTTGTGAGACAATTTTGCAATCCATTGAGTCATATAGGAGTTAACAGTTAACTGAAAGAGTTTATCTATGATATCTGAGAGTGGAGTGGGATGATATTAAACATCTTTGCAAAGTCCATATAGGCATAGTGCACCAATTTGTCCTTGTCCATTGCTTCAGTGACTTTTTCAAAGAATACAACCAGGTTAAGAAAGCAGGACCTGCCCTTGATGAATCTGAACTGTGTTGGGTTGAGAGTTTGCAGGTCACCTATATCCCTGTTTATTAGTTCTATCATGATCCTTTCTAGAGCCTTGCAGATGAGGCTGGTCAGCTTGTGGGTCTTTACGTGGGTGTATTGTAGCTCCACATTTGTGCACGGGAATGACTGCTGCTGTCCTCCATTCTCTTGAGTTGCCTGTGTAGGGAGTCTGATAACTCATGTTTCAGGCTAGCCAGCAGGCAGGCTGGTATGTTACCCAACCCCATAGATGTAGTGTTCTTGGCCTTAGGTAGTGCCTTGAGAATTCTATTTTTGGGAGGGGGAGTAGATGTGGGAATTTGATCTAAGGATATTGGAGGGAAGATGGAGTTGAAGTCAGAACTGAATTTGCCCACATAGATTGGGTCTAAATATGTGATATATTTTACTGTTAGCTCTGTACAGTGCTCTGCACTGTTTCTGGGACTTCTAACATTGTTAATGAAGGCTTTGTGTTTATCTTCCCCTTGAGTTGCTATTTATACCTCTTGTCTTGCTTTGGCTGATGAGATCAGGATATGGAGTTCCTTGTTTAGTTAAGCAAGAGCTTTTTTAGCTTCTTTAGGTATATTTTTGTGTGCAATGAGGTTTATTTTTTAATTTGGCATTGTATATATTTCTGAGGGGGCCATGCATCTGTACAGCTATTTACATGGTATAAAATTTGGTAGTGAAGGGTCCGGCATAAGCATCGAGGTCATCAAAATGGAAGGGGCTTTTGAATTTAGCCAAACCATCACTCAGTTTTAGTAGATTAGCCTTTTATAATCTTTGTATACCAAGATACTGGAAGACGCTTTGGGCTTCAATCTTATAGTAAATCTGACTGACTTGTGTTCTGATTTGATCAGAGAGGAAGTTACAATTGGTGGGGAGCAAATCTGCCTCATATTGGTAAGGACTGAATCCAGGATTTTATTACCCTACGTTGGGGTGCAGACTAACTGGTCTGTGGAGTTTGCATTGATGAAGTCCAGAAATGCCTGGGTGCACATGGTTTATGGATGCATAAGTCTCCCATTTTATCCAGGGGTAGTTGAATTTTATTAAGAGAATGGTTGGTAGAATACATAGGGGTTCCATAGGTAGGAAGTATGGGCCGGGGGGGGGCATAGAGGGGGACCTATAGGAAGCTGTGACATGATAAGCAGTAACCAGGACAGTGCATTTAGTTTCTTGAGGTATGTCAGTGAAGTCTCTAAATTGAAGGTTGCATGGTACATCTCCTTGCAAGAATATATATTTTTTTCTGCATGCTTTTTGTTTTTGAGTCTGTAAACCATGAAGCTTCCCCAGCCTGTCCTATGCCATTTAATCCACCAATATCTTGTACTCCTTGACGGTCTCCAAGGAAAGGAGATTACCCTTATGTGCTCCTGTTCTCCAAATACTTTGCACCCAACTTGGCTGCCAAGGAAGGGAGAGTGTCGGTGCTCTTACAGTCCCATTAAAACATCACATCCTTAAAGCTGCTAATATGAGAACACCTATCCAGATTGAGAAAACCTGGATCTCTTGTATTTCCAAGACAGAAATTTTGACAATAATATCTATAGTGTAGAGTTTTACTCCACCCTTGGGTGGGGAACATGTGAACCAAGTCACAGTGGTAGCTACTATGCCTTCCCTGTTACAAGTGCATACTGCCTTACACCTTTAGAGAAAAATGCTACTTTAATGTGGCTTGGTGGACAGTACTCACCTCTGAGTATTGTGGTGCATCACCTTCCCTCTTCCATAAGGTTGTGGCACTGGATTACCTAATCTGCCTCCCCAGGATGGGCAGACCCATCCTCCACATGCCAGCTCCAACAGATGTTTGAGCTGCTAACTGAACTGGGGGCACTAACACTACAGTCAGGATTGTATTCTTATGTGCCACAGAGCTGGTTCCCCTGCAAAAATAATTTATTAATAACATATTGTCATTCTTTTTTCCATTGCTTCTCTGTTTAGTAATTTCATGTGCTTCTCATTTCTACAAAGTTTTTTTTTTCTTTTTTTGCTTCAGAAGAAGATTAACATTTATTTATTTATTTATTTAACATTTGTTCACTGGGAAAGTCTGACTTGGAACAAAGCCAATTTTTAGCGGATGCCTGGGGGGAAAAGTTCCAGATGCATGTCTTTGTAATGTGGGAGGAAACCGGAGCACCAGAAGACACATGGATGCAGGGAGGACATGCAAACTCCGCGCAGAAGGCACCCCAGCCGAAAATCGAACCGGAGAACCTCTTGCTGTGAGGCGACAATGCAACCGCTGCACCACTGTGCCATCCATCTCACCATTTACTTTAAAAACTCATAATCTGCAGTATTTGAAGTTAACAGATACAGTGCATCTTTCATTTTTTTTTACTTAAATTTGTTTCTAGAAAGTTAAAAATTGCTTTTAGTAATTATAAGTAAGCATATTTCTCTATTCTGTAAAAGTCAAGATGAAGAAGAATAATGTACCATGGAACTCTGCCTTTTGATTATACTTTGTGTAAACACCAACAGGACAAGCTTTGCTTAATCCTGTCTCTAGAATACTTGAAGTGTTATCTTGTGGAAGTAAAATACAGCAGTGTGATAAAAGTCATTGCTTACTTACATTATTAAATTAAACCCCTAAAATGTCCTTGAGTCACAGGATCATATAAAAAGCAATGGAAAATTATGGTTCATTTTTATGGGCTTTGAAGATATAGTATGTGTACAACACATCAGTAACTGATGCACTCACATGTCCTAAAATATAGTTATTTCACATATCTGAGTAAATTAACCTGTGAGATAAAGGGCATAGTATCTTGTAAAATGTTTCTCATAGACATTGTGCCTGTCAGCAGGTACAGCAAGCAGCAAAAATCCAGGAAGCAAGTGTGTGAGTGGTCAGTCCATATGCACAAATACAAACAATTTCACATTGTTAAACATGTGAAAGGCAAGATATAATGTCTGACAGTTCAGCATAATGGATTAAGACCAAAATGTTATTAAGCTCTTTCCACTAGTACTGAGTCTGATTCCCTTAGTTTTCATTAGCCTGCTGTATGACTCAGTGACTGAGTCACTTAACCAAATAGTGCAACCCAGAAAAGTAGCTAGGGAGGAGTTAAGGGTGCAGCTGCTCCAAGTGCAAGGTGTTATGGGATGTGAACCGTAGTTGCTGATGAGGCTTTATTACAGTACTGGCATTCAGACAGCACAAGTACCAATATACTTGACTGTAGGTTTGTTTTAACAACGTATGTTGTCTACAAAAGGCCCTTGGCTAATACGTTGAGACGATATAGCCCTTATTGCAATTTTTATGACTGTATAAATGTCAATGTTTTAATTGTCCTGAAATAAGCATTTATATTAGATGTAATAATATATAATGGGAACATGCTTTTAGAAACGAGCTAGGACTATTAAATAAATAAAAATTCAGTGGAAGCAATACTATAGATTGCTTCCTTTCCTAAATATGGGCATGGCTTCCTGGTTTGTTTTACGGAGGCGTAATACCGATGCTTGAACAGCTTTATATATTTCATTAATTAATGTGATATACTACAGATTGCTTCTTTTTCTAAATATGGGCATGGCTTCCTGGTTTGATTTACGGAGGCGCAATGCCGATGTCTGAACAACTTTATGTATTCCATCAATTGATGTAGCATTCATTTAAATGAGAGATTTAATGATGTGTTTTAAACGAAATATTTAATAGATTTTTCATGTTGGTTTTAAATATAATGCTAGATAGTTAAAAATAGTATTATTATTTTATTTGTTCAAATTTTATCATTGTAAACGAGCTTATAGTTTGTTAATTGATCATAATTAATGGGATTAATTGATTAACTATGACAAGGGATTTCTATAAAAGAAAATGGAATTCTTTGAATGATTGTAACCTGATGAAGCACAACTTGTTTGTGTGAAAGCGCTCGTTCCTGTTCTACTTTTATAATAAATGTTATTTGGATTACATCGTGGTGGTTTCAAGCAGTTTTCTTCATCATTGCCTCTTCTACTTGATGCAAGAAACCTTTGGGTGATTGGATTTGTTTTTCTGCAGTTATTTCTTTGGTTCTTTTACTTATCCGGTCATCACGCGATGGAAGCACAGAATATTGAATTAGACTACAATCCTGTGAACAACTCTTCTCATGACAACTGGAACTGCCTTTTCTATCAACGTGAAAATCTGTTGCTACTTATGGATTTAAATGGTGAGACATGTAAAAGTCCATCTATTAACAGTGACAATATGCATGAATTTTTTGGTAATATGAGGACACTAGAGAATGATCTCTATCGTTTGCATAGGCTTGTATGGCAGAGACGGCATCTGCAAGCATGTCAGCATTTTAAAGTGATTCCTCGCGGCATGCGCGTTTTGTGCATGCCGACTTATGGGGATAGTCAACCAGACTTACTTCGGCAATGGCAGAAGCTGAATATTGACTTTGGCTTTAAATATATTCAGCTTCTTCTAGATTATTTTTCACCACTAGAAGCTGAGCTATTAACTAAAGTTGAAGAACAGTACAATTTGCTTACTACCACCTATGAATCTGAATTTTGTAAAGCCAAAATACAAGCTATGAACAAGCAACTGTCCCTATATAGTAACAAATTGGAGCAGATAAAAATGAAAAAACTAAAGCGTGATTGTGAGGACTTTCATCTCGGCCGAATCTTTGTTTGGCCGAGAACACATCCTAACTTCACCAATTCACCCAATAACCTAGGAGATGTTGCATCTGGTTTGAATAATGATGTTCCTGTAAGTGCACATAATAGTACGATCAACGCGGAACTGCATGCAGAGACTGTGCTAAATGAAGCGTCCGTATTATCAGATACTCCAGTTTTGTCACTACCTTGTAACCAGCAAGGTTTGGTTCAGTTGACTAATATAGGTACGAAACCTAAAGTTACAGCCTCTACCATCAAATCGATAGCACCTTTGCCTTTGAATTTTCCCCTCCCTTACAAAGAGGCAGTGCGAGCCCGATCCAACAGTCGGGGGAGGGGGAAAAGGAAATTGTCAGGAGACATGAAGGAGCAGAGAAGAAGAGCGAAGATCTGAGCTTCCCACTAAATGACAGGAGACGCATCGTAGAAGAACTGGAGAATGCTGACTTAAATTGCTTATTTTTTAATTTATCATCTAGGACATTTTCAAACAATGCCATGAATGTTTTAAATAAGGGTTTATCTTTTATACCCTCTCAGCACAGTAATATTACTGACACTCTCATAGGCCTACGCAAATTTTGCAGAAAATTATCTTTGAGGCTAATGTTTAAAAACAATGTATCTGATTCTGTTAATACTTTTGATAATAACTCTAAATTTGTTTGTAGAAAGAAAAGTATTTTTACACCACCCATGATACCAACAGTGGATTGTTTCTTGAAAACATGTGAGCGTGATTTATATGCATATTATGAGAGTCAACTGAAAAAGAATATTTTCGTTAATCTTAATATGGAGGAAATGTCTGAGTTGAAAATGATGTGTAACGATCCTCATATAATATTTAAGCCAGCAGATAAAGGAGGGGGGATAGTGGCTATGGATGCGACTTTTTATAATGACCAAATGCTCCGTATGCTAGATAGTGACACTGCATATAAAAGGATTGAGAAATCACATATAGTTTCATTAACGCGATATGTTCATGATACCCTTTACGATATGCTTATGACCAGGTCTATTGAAAAATCTCTCTATGACTTTTTATTAGTAGAGCTTCCCCTCATCCCTATTATCAAGGGCCTCCCGAAACTACACAAAAAGGTATATCCACCACCATTGAGACCTATAGTGTCTGGCGACCATTGGGTCACATATAATGCATCACTTTATATACAGGATAAGTTAGGAGCCTTTGTAAAACAGATCCCTACAATTCTTCTGGACTCATATAAACTTCTGGATGATTTGAAGTCAGATATTATAACTAAGGAAATAATGAGTAGTACCATTTTGGTGACCTTAGATATTGAAAGTCTATTTACAAAGATTCCTCATGAATATGGCTTAGACGCAATAAGAAGCCACTTGACACAACTAAAGGTCCCCAATGTTGATGTTATGAATTTATGTTGCCTTTTGGATTTAGTCCTGAACAATAATGTCTTCCTCTACGACAATGTGGCATATGCACAAACATGGGGGGTTGCCATGGGGACCCCCTGTGCCAATGCATATGCCAACCTTGTCGTATTGGAATGGGAAAAGGAGTTTATATTTAGTGATCTAAGGTTTGCAAACGTCGTATTATACAGACGTTTTGTAGACGATATACTAATTATATGGAATGGTGATGTAGATGGCCTTATTTCGTTTATTGATTATATGAATAGTGTTACTCCGTTTTTTAAGTTTAGTTATGATTTTTCTTATCACTATGTAAATTTCTTAGATATTACTATCAAAAAGGACAATGTATGTGGACTATCCACAACACTTTATAGGAAAACTTGTTGGAGGAATGGGATCCTCCACTATGATAGCCTACATCCACGACACATCTTTCCAAACATTGTAAGAAATCAAATGGGGAGGATTGATAGAATTTGTAGTGATAGACTTGATTCTCTAAGCCTAATGGACACCCAAAGTAAACTCTTTGTGGAAAGGGGTTATCCCATTAAATTGATTAATGAAATAAAAGAGCCACTATTTAATGATACTAGGTTCTATATTAAAAAGTCTAATCTTTATTATAATTCCAGTAGAAAGATATTTAACACCATGTCCTATGATATCAAATACACCAATGATATACAGCATTTGACCAATATAATAAAGGGCAATTGGAAAATTTTGTTGTCAGATACATCCATTTCAGAAGTCGTAAATAATAAACCAACTTTTAGATACATGAATTGTATGAACATAAAGAGACTGTTATGCAAGGAGAAATTAACTAATACATCTACTGATATCAGATCCTTGATAAAAACAGGCACCTTCCCATGCACTAAATGTTCCTACTGCCATTATATTTGTAGAGATAGTGGCTTTACACCCCCAGATATGATAAGGAATGTACTACCAATGCATTATGCAAATTGCAATACTAGAAATATAATATATCTTGCCACCTGTACCCTTTGTGATGCTTACTATGTGGGTTTAACCTCACGGAGGCTAAGAGATCGAATTTATGAACATGTCTATAACATCAGAAAGAGTAATCTTAATAATGCCTTGGCTCTACATTGTAGCACCCACCCTCAACACAGCTTTGTGTTTCAGGTTCTACAGGTGGTGGATTTTAATAGAAGGGAAGGTGATAACTTAAATACTCTGGAGGGCTTTGAGCTAAGATGGATATTGAGACTTAGAGCTCACCTATCGCCAGGTCTCAACTCTATAGTTAACCTTCGACCAGCCCTGATAGGTCCGAGCTAATATGAAAGCTATTGGTGAATTTTGATATATTCTGCCATTCTTATCAAAATATATAAGATATAAATTTTTCCTTTATCCTTTATATACATTGATCGATAGTTCTATTTTGATACTGTAATTAAAAATATATTCTGTTGTTTGTAATTCTTATTCATACGTATTAATTCTGATAAATATGATCAAATATTTCCATTGGACTCTACGGAGTTCATGAACATCTTGCTATGAGGTTTTATCCGTAGTACTGATGTACGTTAAATTTAAAAATACAAATAATGATATTTCATAGCTCAGCCTTTAGCACTAATCATTGAGATTATACCATAGCTGAGTGCCAATTCTACCGTTATGTTTATTTTTAGAGCGGCGCTTTATACTGCGCACTTTATTTCTTTGTTTGTAGTATTTATTTTAATTCATGACTTTAGTTTTTGATTGAATGGGATTACCTATAAGATCCATGTGTATTTCATAGGATATATACATATTTTGGACACTGGGTGTGTCTTGACTTTTTGATGTTAGAACCTAATTATAATCATAGTTTTTGTGACTATACAATTTTCGCCATAGCTAGTATGGCAGCGTTTTTACTGTGCTAAGCACATTGCTTGGCTAGCTGCCACAACATGACAGTTCCTTCTCCTGGATGTACAAATCCACTATGGCACAAGTACCAATATACTTGACTGTAGGTTTGTTTTAACAACGTATGTTGTCTACAAAAGGCCCTTGGCTAATACGTTGAGACGATATAGCCCTTATTGCAATTTTTATGACTGTATAAATGTCAATGTTTTAATTGTCCTGAAATAAGCATTTATATTAGATGTAATAATATATAATGGGAACATGCTTTTAGAAACGAGCTAGGACTATTAAATAAATAAAAATTTAGTGGAAGCAATACTATAGATTGCTTCCTTTCCTAAATATGGGCATGGCTTCCTGGTTTGTTTCACGGAGGCGTAATACCGATGCTTGAACAGCTTTATATATTTCATTAATTAATGTGATATACTACAGATTGCTTCTTTTTCTAAATATGGGCATGGCTTCCTGGTTTGATTTACGGAGGCGCAATGCCGATGTCTGAACAACTTTATGTATTCCATCAATTGATGTAGCATTCATTTAAATGAGAGATATAATGATGTGTTTTAAACGAAATATTTAATAGATTTTTCATGTTGGTTTTAAATATAATGCTAGATAGTTAAAAATAGTATTATTATTTTATTTGTTCAAATTTTATCATTGTAAACGAGCTTATAGTTTGTTAATTGATCATAATTAATGGGATTAATTGATTAACTATGACAAGGGATTTCTATAAAAGAAAATGGAATTCTTTGAATGATTGTAACCTGATGAAGCACAACTTGTTTGTGTGAAAGCGCTCGTTCCTGTTCTACTTTTATAATAAATGTTATTTGGATTACATCGTGGTGGTTTCAAGCAGTTTTCTTCATCATAAATGCCAGTAGTGTAATTGGAATAGGGCTGAAGAGCTAAAAAACTAAAGCTCTTAGTGGGTGGTACACTAATTGCAGCAAACTGCTTGCTGCAATATACATTTGTATTTGTAGCAAGTAGATCTGATGCTGTTGTTCTCATTTGATCTTCAACCTGAAGAACCCAAATCTGATCACGGATCCGACTCGGCCGCATACTTCAGCTTCAGATCCAAGCTCCTCCCATACGCATGATGCTTCTGTCTCCCTCCTTCCCTCAGGTCTCGTTTGCCACACATTCAAATAACAGGGTGATCCTTCAGCTCTGAGTTTCCTGAGTGGGTGAGTGAAAGTTTTTTTCTTCTTTCATCTCGTATCTCTTTCCCGCTGTCTTTTCACCCTACCCCTTTTTGCGCTCAGGTGTCAGTTCTGTACACAAAAAAACCCTTTTCTTCACTATCTCACTATTTCTCCTATCTGTGAGCGTGTGTGTGTGTGTGTCTGACCTTTTTCCTATAGCCATGGCTGAGACCCCCAAGCCGGGCTTTAGGAAATGTTTAGAGTGTGGCCATAAACTACTCCCTTCTGATGGCCACACTCTGTGCATTGTATGCCTGGGTATTTCACACCTGGACACCTCCTGCTCGATCTGCGCGGGCTTCAACCCCTGCGCATTGATCGACAGGAGGAAAAAGCTCATTCTTAAAGGCTCCCTTCACCCTCCTTCTTCTGAGGCCACCACTTCATTTTTCTCCAACCCGGCCTCTGGGATTCAACCTCCCGCCAAGAAGGCTGGGGATGGAGAGAAACACTGCCCTAAGGAGCGGGATTGGCCGAGAAAGAGGTCCCTCGACCACACTTCCTTGGCTGAGCCCCGGACCAAATCCCACCCAGGTTCCCCTCGGCCCCTGTCACCTCACTTCTTGCGGGAACTGCAGGTCACTCAGGCCTGGTCTCCCTTCTCAACTTCTCCACTGCGCCACTCCAGGCCCAGGTCTGTAGCCTCTTCCCTCCAGCCCTCTCTGAGTCTTTCGGAAGCCGAGGTGGACAGGATGATGTGGAAATTCATCTGAGCCCAGATTCAGTTGGAAGTCCTGTCTGCTCCGTCCCCCTCTGGGGATGGAGGCATACAGTCTGCCTTCTTACCGATTGCCCCCTTCTCCAATCCCACTCCCGGTTTTGGAGTCATTGGGTCCCAGGTTCCCCAGTGTCGAGGGGTCAGTGCAGATGGTTAAAAGTACCTCGATGCCAACCGTTGCTTGAGTTGATCGGCCCCGACATGTAAAGAGCCAACTTGCTCTCTGAGCAGAAGTCTGGGCATTGGGTCCAAGGGATACCGTCAACTTCAAAGCCTTCTGAGTCATCTCTTCTTCTTGGACTTTCATGCCGGAAGGCTCAGATCCAGCTCCTCCCTCAGTGCAGGGGGCAGTGGATCTGGCTCTGGACATCCTGACTTCGGGGATCCATTTGCCTTTGCTTTCAGTGTGGTGGAGAGGGTCCTCTCAGCTCCTTCAAGACCCCTGATGCAATCATCCTTGGAGTCTGTCCTGGCTCCCTCTTTTTCTGGGCTGGAGTCTGCCATCCTGCCCCCTCACGGACAGCCTGTTGCCACTTCACCCCAGTTGGTTCTCCCCTGGGAACTCCCTGAGTCTTCCGAGTCCTCCCCAGAATTTCCCCCTGAGGAGCCCCCATGGAAGCACATGCGCAAGAGGAGGCACTTGGACTCCCTGCCGTAGTCCCTCACAGAAGATACTAACTTGGAGGAAGGGAAGGGATTTGGAGACATCATGGAAATCCTGCACCAGTGCGGTGGGTGGTCTACCCAGAAGCCCAATCTGGATAAGTCAGTATTCCTGGAGGTGTTTGGCACAAGACCCTCTACCTCCTGGGTGTCCCCTCTCATGGATCCCCTTGTGGATGTGATTTCATCTAGGGCATGGAAGGAACCGGATATGGTTAAGCCTATCCCCAAGCACTCGGATCAAGTATTCAGTGCCCCATCAAACAGGCAGCATTGGTGCAAGGGATCCCCGGTCAATGCTATGAGGGTTGCAGCGGCCACCAAGAAAGAGCTCGCACAGTAGAGCTCTATGATCCATTCTCCATACAGGGAGTCTTGGGCCATGGACCATTTTGGGAAGTGGGCTTACACCTCAGCCACATTTGCTTTACGTGCACTGAACTACTTGGCACATGTTCACATTTATCAGACTGCAGAGGGACCTGTTCAAAAAGGTCAATGAATCTGCCCCAGGGTCCATATCGGCAGAGGAAAAGAAGGTGTTCTCCTCCTGTATGCCCACCCTTACATCAATATCAAATACTTCCATGAGTCTCCTATCACACGCTACAGAAGGGGCCGCTACGGCAGCTGGGACAGGCATAACCATCAGGCATTATGCCTGGCTCCAGCTTTGTGCTTTCTTGGAGCCCTTCAAGGCATCATTTATGAACGCTCCCTGTGATGGTTCCACCCTGTTTGGTAAAACAGTTCAAAATACCTTGCACCAGAGCGAGGAGGATGGGAACACTTTGTCTGCTGTCTGGATCTGCTTCTCCACCCAGCAACGATCCTTTTCTAGGAATCAGTGCAAGTTAAAGATATGGTTCTGGAAATCTCAAGGCTCTTCCCAGGATGCTCAGGATTCCCCTTCCCCCAGAGGCAGAGGGGGATATGATAGACACCGCCCCATGGCAAAGGAGCTTGAGGAACCAAGGGTCTCGGGGTCCATTCCTGGACAGACTCTCGCAGCAGCCCTGAAGGGTTGCCCGACTGCTCATCTCTGGAGGCAGTTGGTGGATGCCTATCTCTACACCGAACAGCCTGGGAGTCAATAACAAATGATCGTTGGGTTCTGCAGATAGTATCCAGAGGATACTCGATCCCCTTTCTTCAGCCTCCATTCCCTCCCAAACACCTCCCAGATGTTCCACCCATGCAATGGGAGCAGGCAGCCATAGAAGTTTCTAGGCTGCTCAAAAAATGAGTCATCCAGCCCGTCCCCCCAAACCAATCTGGATTAGGCATTTATTCCAGGTTCTTTTTGGTGCCAAAGAAAACAGGGGACTTAAGACCCATTCTGGATCTTTCAACCCTGAACCTGTCAGTTGCCAAGACAAAATTCCGGATGGTCACCCTTTTATCCAGTCTGCCCTTCCTGCAAATAAACAAGTGGATGTGCATGGTGGACCTCCAAGATGCATACTATCACATCAAGATAATCAGGCGATCTCAGAGGTTTCTCCGCTTCTGGCTGGGAGCCAGTCATTTTCAGATCAGAGCGCTACCCTTTTGGGCTCACCCCCACCCCCCAGATGTTCACCAAAGTGATGGGAGGTAGTGACAGCTCACCTGCGGCTGCAGGGTTTCAGGTCTTCCCCTACCTGGATGATTGGCTCCTTTCCACTCCCTCCAGGCATCCGCTAATTCATCCAGGGATCTTCTTCTCCAGGCCACCTAATACCTGGGCATAACCATAAACCTCAGCAAATTTCAGCTGGCACCAGTGCAGCTTCTCGACTTCAAAGGAGTCTGAATAGACACTACCCAGGGCCAGGTGTTTCTACCTCCAGACAGATTGCTATCCCTTCAACATCATGTGAGCTACATTTTTCAAACCAGACTACCCCCAGCTGATTCAGTTCTTTGGGCGTTGGGGTCCATGGCAGCTACGATCACTCCCATTCTGACATCACGCCTACATATGAGGATTCTTCAATGGACCTTAGCCATTCAGTGGTCCTTGCTAGACCTTCTCTTGTCACATCTGGTTCAATTGATATGTGCTTGCAAGGATTCCCTTCTTTGGTGGCTTCAGTCCCCGGGCTTCCTTCAGGGTCGTCTATTTGTTCTTCCCTAGCCCACGACCACTGTGACCATGGACACCTCCCTGTTCAGGTGGGGGGACACTGTATGGGAAGGATGGTCCAAGGCACATGGTCTTCCATGGAGACCAATCTGCATATTAGTTGCAAGTGCTACATGCCTATGTTCCTCTGGGGACTATTGCCATACAGACAAACAGTATGTCTGCAGTCTGATACGTCAACAAACGTGGGGGGGACCAGATCTTATCCCCTTTGTCGCAAAGCTGTGAGATTGTGGGAGTGGTTGATCTCCATCAGCCGTTTTATGGTGGCAATGCACATTCCAGGGAGGTCCAACATTCTAGCAGGCAGGCTCAGCAGGTCTATTCTGATGCCTTACAAGTGGTCTCGGAATCCTTCAGTAGTGCAACAGATCTTTCTAAAATGGAATCAGCCTCACTGAGATCTCTTTATCTCTCCTTCCAACGCAAAGTACAGTGAGCATTTTTCTCTGCATCACCCTCTGGGAGAGTCCCCCAGAGACACTGTAGTTCATGCTTGGCCCTCCAGTTTACTGTATGCTTACCCTCTGCTCTCTCTAATATCCAAGTTCATTCAGAAATCTCGATGGCTGGGGGAGCTCAGTGATCCTTGTTGCCCCTTTCTGGCCTCGCCAAGTTTGGTTCCCTTCTCTGTGGTCTCATGCTGTGTGTCCACCTTGGACACTAGATCTAGTTCTGGATCTGATCACACATCCCTCCAGGATTCCTTGCCCAGACTTAGTCAGCCTGAAGTTCATGGCTTGGCTACTCCAGTTGCCATGATAGTGAGGACTCCCAGGCTGTCTTCTCCTGTCAAGAAGAACTTGGTAGTGGCTCACAAATCTTCTACTAGGAAGGTTTATTCGAGTAAATGTAAGCGTTTCTTGATCTGGGCTTTTCTGCATGACCTGTATCCTTTCACTGCACCAGTCCCTGCCATTTTGGAGTTTTTGGTGGATATTTTTAATCATGGCTCTAGTTTCTCTACAGTTAAGGTACAATTGGCAGCAATTTCTAACTTCCACATAGACAAGAATTCAGCTTCTTTGGCTTCTTCCAAGCTTTGTAAGGTCTTTTTGAAAGGTACCTTTCTCCTCAGGCCCCCCTGAGATCTCACCTTTGTGTTGCAGGCCCTGGTTTTTCCTCCTTTTGAATCAGTGGCCACAGTTGACTTGCAGTTTCTGTCATGGAAGATGGCTTTTTTTAGTTGCAATTGCCTCAGCCAATAGGGTTTCTGAGATCCAAGCTTTATCTCTCAAGACCCCTTATATGGTATTCCATAAAGATAGGGTGTCATTGTGGACTAATCCATCCTTTCTACTGAAGCTGGCATCAGAATCTAATATTAACCAGGTCATCAGATTGTCAGTTTTCTTTCCAAATTTCCAGAATAAGGGAGAGTACAAGTTGCACTTGCTCACTGTTCACAGGCAACTGTGTTTTTATTTGCATAGAACAAAATATTTTCTTAAGTCTGATCAACTCTCTGTATTTTTTTGAAACCTTTCCTTGGTAAGCCAGTTTCTAAAGTTACTATTGCTTGTTGGATCTCTGCATGCATCTCCTTGGCCTATCGAGCCACAGGCTTATCTCCTCCAGGGCATGTCCAGGCATATTCCACCAGGTGTGTTGCAACTTCTGCCGCCTTTTCATCCAGGGTCTACTTAGATGATATCTGCTCTGCAGCTATCTGGGCATCTCTGCACACATTTATCTCCCATTATAAATTGGATCTTCTTTCCAGGGGTAGGGCATCCTTTGGCTCAGCCATTCTTCGGAACATCTTTTCATGAGGAATTCCAGGGTTTATTGATAGCTGGGGACTCTGTCCCTCAGGTTGAAGATCAAATGAGAAGAACAACATCAGATAAAGAAGTTATGTACTCACCATAACGTTCCATCTGTATTGGTGATTCTCATTTGTCTTCAACCATCCTTCCCTCCTTCCCCCTGCCTTGTGTGGGCTGTGTAATGGACTGGATGGAAAAGTCTTAGCCCCCTTCCTTTGGCTTATTTTTCCCTTGTTAGACCTCTTGTGTTTATGCCAGTTTATTATGGGCATATTCTTTAACACTGTGATGTTGCTGTTTTCTGCAACAAACTTGATCTGAGGGGAGGAGGGAGACAGGGGCATTATGGATGGGGAGGAGCTTGGTACCTGGATCCAAAGATGAAGTATGCTGCCGTGTCAGAGCCGTGGCCAGATCTGGGTCGCTCAGGTTGAAGACAAATGAGAATCAACAACACAGATGGAATGTTATGTTGAGTACATAACTTCTTTTTTGCTACAGTTTAAAGCAGATTTTTTTTTCTTCTTCACTTAAGAGTTGATGAGTGCACATTGGGGAGAATGGATCTTGCTCCTTAGAGGAGTGTTAGTTCAGAAATGTACCTTCTTTGTTTTGCCTCCTCAGCATGAGAGTTGGGGAGTGCACATCAGGGAGAATGGACCTTGCTTCTTATGGCAGTGCTAGATTGAGGATGGTGCCTTTTTGTTTGTTAGCATAAGAGGCGTGACATGCCTGATCAAGAAACTGCACCACTGAGCACTAAATAAGCAAGCTACAGCTATGGTGCTTCCAGTCTGCTCATGAAAAGAGTTACTTTTACACAGTAGGTTTATTAATACAACAAATAAATAAGTTATTATAGAAAGAGAAATGCTACTCACCAATGCCATACACATAAAGTTCACTCTCAATTTTTCTAATCAGGTATAACACTATGACAGTACACAGCCTGAAAATGTTAACCTTCATTATGTTATTTTATGTATACTATACTATATTTCACCTTGGAGGTATTATTTATTAGTATATTTTACTTTGGAATGTATTGTTTTTTACCTTTAAATTTGTGTATTAATGTACATACATTTGGTATTAATGTAAACATTGGAAAGATTATGCATTCACTCAGCTTGCTTGAGAATACACACTGGATCACTGTTCTATCCCAGTTAAGTCATTCATAAACAAACAGGCAAACAAGCAAACAATTAAACAAATAACATAAATATGTTGATGTCTCATTATCTACCTGTAACACACAGGACTGACTCACAGGCTCTACATCTGAATAATCAATGCCTGTACCAAGAACATATGTGATATACAGCTTAAGTATTTGCAGGATATGTATATCCATGTTTTTTCAACATCTCATCACATATTAGGTAGAGAGTTGATCCCGTTTTTCAGCTCTTAGTTAATGAATGAAGTTTCTTTCAAGTACCCCCACAGGAAGGCTGAGTAGTGCGATCCTTTTATAGTTGGAACACAACTTAATTGTCCCTCTTTCTGAAGTTAGGTACCACCATCTCTGTTTACTAATCTAGAAGTAAAGTACCAGCCTTTCACACAATACTGAAATGGAGTGTTAATCATGACATGCCACAGAGTACTGAAATGGATCCATTTCCAACATCTGCTTCTGACACTGACTTATTTTGGGAGAGTGTGTCCACTAGAGTCAGAAGAATTCCTCAGTGTTCCTTCTGCTGCTCAGTAATGACACCGTTTGAATGTTAGTGCTCTCCAACCATGCTGAGAACAGCCTGAACAGTATCTTTCCTCTGTTTACTGAGTTACTGTATTGTTTACCAAAAATTCTTTGAGGGCATCCAAAACTCATCTTCTCAGGTTGAACTGTTTCCACAACTGTCCCTTCACATTGGTGGCTACCATGTCTGGTGCCTTCCTACCTTAAATCTACCCATCAGTCAGATCTGCAGATATTGACCAACATCCATTGCACAAAAGACCTCTTTCTGTAACCTGAATACTTTCTTCATTGGTGTCTCAATACGTCATGCCATGGCAAAGAAAAAAAACACACTTTTGACCAGAGCTCCTTGTGGCTGTCTCAGCTACTCTTCATTAGGGTCTATCCACAACCCCAACCTCCTCAAGTATATGGAAGAAGGTATTTTATTTATTAAGATATTTTTTATTTATCTGTTTATTGCCATTTAATTACCCTTTTGACCTAGACAGTATTGGTTTCCCCTCTTAATACATCTGGCCAGGGGCAGTCATCACAGATCACCTCACTGGTTGGCGCTCCTCACACAGGAAAAGGGGTCACTCATCCATCGTCACTTGTCCATTCTTCAACTGACACTGAAGGTCATAGTGTTTTCATCCCTTTTAGGCACTGCTATTCTAAGTATGTGCTCAGGGTTTTATAGCAGGCAAGAAAACCTGCATTCAGAAAGTATTATATGCCCAAATGGAAGAGATTTTCTGTCTGGAGCCATGTTCATAATCAGGACCTTTTTCAGTGGGGGTCCCTCTAGTTCTCTCTAATTTGTGTGAGTTCCTGTCTGGCTTAGCCTATTCTTCTATAAAAGCATATTTGTCAGCTGTTTCTGCCCTTGAGTCCTCCTTTGGTTATTCACTTTGAGGTCAAACAGTTTCTTGAAGGTGTCCTTCATGTTAGGCCCCCAAGTAAGCCTATTCCTCCTCCTTGGGACCTTAATTTTGTTTTAGAAAAACTGATCCAGGCTCCTTTTGAGCCTGCAGGTTCAGCTTCTCTGCAACATTGTACCTGGAAAACTGTCTTACTACTTGCTCTTACTTCTGCTTGGAGGGTTTCTGAGCTTCAGGCCTTTATGGTTATCCCTCCTTTTTTGTTTTTTCACAGGGACACATTGTCCCTTTGTACCAATCCTTCTTTTATGCCCATGGTGGTCAGTAAATTGTCTTTGAATCTGAAAGTTCATCTTCCTTCCTTTTTTCCCTTCTTCTCAGTTTGCTAGTGAGAGTGTCCTACATACCTTGGATTTGCACAGACAGCTTAGGCATTATTTGGATAAAATTAAGGCCATTCATAAATCTGACCAGCTTTTTGCTTCTTTTCATCTCATAACATTGGCTTTGGCAGTTTCTAAGCAAATCATCTCCTCCTGGATATCTAAGGCCAGTTTCTTTTGTTATTCTTTTTATGGCAAATGTCTGTCTACTTCCATTAGAGCTCACTCCACTAGGGCTGTTGCCTCTTCTGGTGCTTTCTCAAAGGGGTTCAACACCAATTCCATCCTTGAAGGTGCTACTTGGTCTTCAGTGCGTACCTTTACTAAGCATTATAAATTGGATAGGGTTTCTAAGGCCAGAGCGGGTTTGCTGGAGCCATTCTGCATGGGTTTGTTGAGGGTTCTTTCCAGCCTTCCACCTCACAGTCCTTTTTCTTGAGTTTTATACTCTACCGACTGATAAGGAATACTGTAACAGTGAATATAGAAGGACATAGTACAGTTGTGTAAAATCCTACCATTTACTATTTTCTTTGTCATTGCAGTATGCTTTACTGTTGCATGGGTTTCCTGAGCAGTTTTCATCTGCCACTCTTATTTTCTTTTATTTATTTTCTTTGATTAGCTGAGTAAAATACTGATCCAGATGGGCAATTTTCAGGTTCTGCTTGAGGAAAGTCAGTACCAAAACAAGGACAATGTTAAATCTAAGTTACAGATTTACATATATGAAGCTGCTGTATAGGAGGCATTATATTCATATGTAACGGAGAAAATAGAAACAAGGCTTGATATAATGTATAAATACATAGTTGAAACTTGCTTATTTATTTGACTGCATATAATTTTGTTGAGTTTTCCACATTTTGAAATGAAATAATGTGATGGTTTATTTTACATTATGCTTATTTTGATTGGAGGGAGACGTCAGCGAAGAAAGGAGGTAGATTTAGAGGATTCGAACTGAGTATAGGATTTAAGTAATGTTGTCATTCTTGAAGCATTTATGAGCAGCTTATTTGACAAGAAAGTTTTTTAGATGTCAAAACAGTATAGTATTCCTGGAAGGAGGGATGTATGATCTTAATATGAACAATTCAGATGTCTTATTCTTCTGTGTACATGAATGTTGTACTTGTAGACTTTCTGAGGAATGCATCAGCTCACCATACCATGGATAGAAGACATAGGAAAGGCAGACCTGATGGAATTACTGCCCCATGTTCCAGGTTGTAGGGAGCACTGAATAAGCTCACAGTTTATAAGATGTCAGACTATCCTTTTAAAAATAACAGTGAGTTATTAGGTTGATATCGTTAAAAAAAGAATGACAGTTTACAACAGGTTATTAATATCATGTCACTTATAGGCAGCAGGGGTGCCAAATGGGTGTGTTACAGAGGGTGCCAGACTGCTCTGCTATAGTTCTGGTGTGGATCCTTCACAACCAGAGCAGCTGAACATTTTTTATTTGGTTTTAAAACAATAAATAAAGAAATCAATTCTAAAACAAATAACTATTTAAATAGATCCACAGCTGACCAATATGTCAAAGTTATACATCAATAACAGTTAATATTTTTCAAGCAAGTCTTTAAGTTTAAGCTAAGATGTATATGACTGTGTAATACTAGAAGTTCTCCTTTTTATAGTATGAAGTTCACTGCTGCAAACAATTGTTGCCATACTAATAAATTCAAAATTAGAAGGGGTAACTTTACTTTTCCAATTTTTAGTAATTACTTTTCTGGCTATAGCAAGAATAGACTAAAGAAGAGGTATTTGGGGTTTTGAGCTTATCTCAGGAATCAGAGCATTAAATAAAACTAAAGATTTAGAAATATTACATCTACCTGACCACAGAGCTTGAATAAAGTTATTAATTTCTTTGTGAAAAGGGAGATGACTTCTCATTCATATACCATATGTGTCCAATCAGTTATTATTTCAGAATCACATTTCCACCATTTTAATTCTGTTTGATTTATACATAATTATAATTTTGTTAGGAATGACCAAAGCTCTGTGCAAAAATTTCCAAGTAATAATTTTCCAGTATAATGAAGATGTAGTTTTATTTGTAGATTTTAATATTAATTTAGTCTATTCTTTAGATAAGTCTTCATTATTAATCTTTGAGGAGTAAGCCCAATAGGAATGGTCTAAATATGTGAAATCTAACTTAAGAATGTTATAAATTTGTGACAGATATGATTAATTTTTTTCTCAAAATTTTTTTTATTTTTGAAATACATTTGAGTGAAGATAGATATGCTTAATTTCGATTGCATTATTATTGATATTTATTAAGAATTCCAATGCTTTGAGGAACAATTCCTTACCTATGTTAAATATCTTATTTACCTCTGTGGTCACAAAGTCTGTAAATATTTGTAAACTTAACCAATTCTCAGAATTTTGACTGCATTTGGACCTTATATTTCAGTGCCATTTAAGAACTGATGCCAATAAATTAATTACTTTGTTGTTTCAGTACTAGCATTTTGTTGACGTTATGAGTTTCTAAGCAGTCATTTGTGTATGCAGTTGGAAACATAGACAATATTAAATCTTTAATACAATGATTAGAATATGTGATCTTTTGGAAAGAGGAAATATTGTTATTTAAATATGGAATTTGAGAAAAGAGTGTCATACTGTTTATGCAAAAAACGTTTAATAACCAGATGAAACTATTAGGTACTATTTGTTTATGACTGGTTGTGATATATTTATTGTTTACTAATAATATTTCTTGATGTATTTGTTTCCATTTTGAATCATAAGATGAATTTATCCACAGTGCTATAACTTTTACAGTTGTTGAAGTAGCATACAAATGAATATCAGGGAATCCTTTTCTACCATTATCCCAACCTTTTCTTTGCCAGTCGAAGGAAATTCTTGGCTTATTAGGATGCCAAAAAAGTTTAATTAGAACATTATTTATTTTCTTCAATTTTTGTTTGGTGGTGATAGTACTAAAGATTGTAAGACAAACAATATTTTAGGGAGGATTGCCATCTTAATAAGCATTAATTGTTCTTCCATGGTAAAGAAGAATTTCTTCCAGTTTGTGACTATACTTAAAATGTTATCAACAACTTGTTGAAAGTTTGCATCATTTCCTTACTAGTAGACATAATGGTTATACCAAGGTATTTAATTTGATTGCTATTCCAATTGAAGTTAGAATATTTTTTGTATGAATTGTTTTAATTTTTTTATTAAGCAATAATGTACTTGATTTATTATGATTAAATCTTAAGTTTGAGATTTCTTCAACCTGACTTACAGAACTAATTATATGTTCTAATGAATTTTCTATATTTCCTATTGTTAGTAAAATATCATCAACAGAGAGTTGAATCTTTAGTTCAAAATCTTATTTTATTTTGATACCATTAATGTTCTTATTGGATCTAATACTATTAGCAAAGGGGTTTTATAACTAATGCAAAAAGTACACTTGATAATGGACAGCCTTGTTTTTGTGTCTTTTTGTAATTTAAAGGAATTATGAAAAAAGAACCTATTTTAACATAAGCACAGGAGTTGTTTTATAACTTAGAAATTAATGCAATTAGCTCAGGTGAGAAATTATACATTTTTTAAGTGTTTTAAACAGGTATAATCAATTAACTAAGTCAAAAGCCTTATCTAAATTGAGACTAATTATAGAAAGTTCTTTTTTATTTTTATTTGAATATTCTGCTAATGTATGTATTCTTATTATATTATCCTGTACTTGTCTATTTAAAATAAACCCAGTTTGATTATTGTTAATTAGTTTAGGTATAAGTAGATTAAATCTGTTAGTTAAAATGGACATGAACATCTTAGGGTCTGTATTATGTCATCGATAAATGTGTTCATCGACCACTATACAGCAAAAACACTAAATCTCGAATGGCCACTTCACCAAATCTTTTCCCAGGGAAAAAATTGCTTGGCCAAACAAAAAATCAACTTTCAAACCCTACAAAGTGGGAGACTTCACCCCTACACCCCTTGATATAGGGGGCTGTCCCCCCACACCCCCTAACTAAATATACCAACTCTGAGATCACACTACAGCAGGGAAAAGTGCAAATCCCCGATGACAGCCAAGTATTTTTCCCCCTGGGAAAAAATTCGCTGAAGTGGCCATTCAGGGTTTAGTGTTTTTGCTGTATAGTGGTTGATGAAAATGTGTTTGAGGAACACGGTTTTCATTGATATAATATAGACCCACATCTTATAGTCCATATTTAAAAGTGAAATGGGTCTGTATGATGAACACTTTGTAGGATCCTTATCTTGTTTTAAAATAGGTGCTATAAGGGAATATTTCCATGATGGGGGACTTCAGCAGTTGTTTTATTTCTCTACAGACCTTATCTAATATTTAACTGCATCATCCAGTAGTATTTTATATAGTTGTGGTATAAGACCATCTAAGCCCGGTGCCTTATTATTTTTTTTAACTTTTTATTTGCGCTTTTATTTCTGTTAAAGTAAATGGTCTATGAATTTTTTTTATTTGTTCACCTGCTAATTTATTATTTATATTTCCCGTGGAAAAGTTTCAACTATATCATCATTACCTAGGGTATTTGTATTATTATTTATATTTTCATAAAGTATTTTAAAACACTCAAGAATGCATTATTTAATATCTTTTCTACTTTCTTTTTTATTATTTATATGTGTTATAATTTCTGTGATATTATTTAGTTTATTAATTTTCTTTGATCTAAGAGCACATTTTTGCAAGCCTAAAGGTTTACTGAATATTCCTGAAGTTTAAGTTTTTCCAGCTCTATTGAAACTTTATGATTTAGAATTTCAGCATATTTTGTATTTAAGTTTTTAAGTTCAGACTGATAATGTCATTTGGTTTTAGATTTAATTTTAGTGTGTCTATTTTGGCCTGTAGTATATTCGATTTTTTGTCCCATTCTCTTGTTTTATTAATATACCAACTTGTGACTCTTCCCACAGGACAATATCCATTACTGTACCATTCATGTTTATTTCTAGGAAGTTTTTGATCTCTTTAACATACCAATCCTTGAATCCTTTTGTTTTAAAAATGCATGCTGGTAATCTCCTGTGATATATTAGATTGCCGGTTTTTAAAATAATATTAAAGATTATAGCATTATGGTCCAATAATGGACATCAAACTATTGAAACTTCTCTGATATGTGATATCAGATTGTTTGAGATAAAAATGTTATCAATATTTGTGTTCCATATCTATACAAATAATCTATTAATTGAAGTGAGTTTGTTTTCTTAGCTCATATATATCCTTTAAATTCATTAGCTTTACAAAATTTGTTGAGGTTGGCTGCAGTGGAATCTTTGTCTGATAAAATACAATTAAAATCACCACCCATTATGACTTCACCTTTCACGTAATTGGGTATAGTATCTAAGTATTTTTTTTTTTTTGCATCTTTAGCTGTAACCCCTGGAATCCAATAAGAGTTCACAAATGTATATAGTTTTCTGTTCCACTCAATTATAACAATGCTTAACACACCATTTTTATCAGCATAGGTATCTTTTACTTTAGGCATTACTGATGAGTTCTTACATAGAATGACTGTGCCTCTTCTTTTTGTCTTGAAAGCCAAATAATTATTTAATGAAAGTTTATTTACGTCTTTATTAAGTAAATGTGTTTCCTGTAGAGCTATTATTTGAGCTTTATGTAGTTGCAAGTATTTGAACAAACTCCTCCCCCTCTTTATTGAATTATTCAGTCCATTAGTATTAATAGATATGCATTTAATATTAGACATTTATATAAGACAGAAAAAAACTCAGGTATGATAAAATTGCATTTATGAACAAAACTTATTATATACTGTGTATATATATATATATATATATATATATATATATATATATATATATATAACAATATGAAATTTTCAGCTATGGACAAAACATTTGAAACAAGTAAAAATCACTTAGTGTTATAACCCTAAAACATTCTACCATGGAATAATGTATTCCTGGTTTGTTGAAAAAGATGAGCAAACTACCTCTCAAACTCTCCATTGGACTAACAAAGCTTAGCTCATGCTTCTGACTCTTATTAATGTGTCTCATTTTTAGTATGCATCATCTTAAAAAAGCCCATCATTGAGTTGTTATGAATAAGAAAAGTTAAACAGGTGTTCACAGTCTTTATTATAAGCTGACCAAACTGAATATCTCTACAGTTATCTTTCCCTGTACCTCACATTATCTCCTTGGTCTACTATAGGGAGGAAGTCAGTTGTTATTTTCATATTTTTTAATTTATACGTCATATGATTTTATACTTTTTATATTTTATTTACTATGTGTAAAGTTGTAGATAGGATCAGAAGTTCATAAATTAGTACTAGCCTTACTGTCCTTGTGGGACATTTCAAGCCCAGCCAATTATCCTATGTGAGAATCAAACTCTGCACCTTGTGCCTATAGGTGAGCACCTTAACCACTATGCCAAACTTCCACCTTTGTGAGATAATTATATTCTTTAACTATATACATATTTTCTTAGTCTGATCTCTTTCTATTTCTGTCTGTATACTATGTATTGTACTAATACTATATTCCTAGGTTTTATATTTTACTTATAATCCTTGTGTAGAGTGTCATATAATAGAATATTTATTTTTACCCTTATATATTTGATACTCTTTAGTCGAGTACTACTATTAGAATCAGTCCTATTTTTTCCTTAAATGTTATGTCTAATAGTATCTGAATAAACATCTGAAAAATCTTCCCTTTTAAGATTCAAACTTTCCATAATAAATTGTTCTGAGATATTAAGCTTTGTTGTCATTAAAAAGAGACAATAACAGAGAAAGACAATCCTAATTTTTTTATCAGAAGTTTCCATCTATAGGCTGGTATATAAACTATCCTTTTGGTATACTGCAAGCATTCAGAACTATTTAATAACTGACAGTGGTTTAGAATGCAGTTCACTGTCATTTGCTTATTATCTAACTTGTATTCATTGACATCTTAGGATTGATTCAAAATATTATAATTGTTTACTTTTAGACAGGAAGGAGTAACCTGGACAGTTCTTAGAAATATTAAAACTTCTGCAGCATCACAAAAGTGCTCATGATTCTAATTAAGCTGCTTCAAGCTGGTCTTCATGACAAGGGCTTGCAAATGAACAGTTTATCAGCTACAATTCACACAAAAACATTCACAAGTGAATCCAAGCCACCTCCACTCCATACATCAATCCCCCAAACCCTTCCAAACCACTAAAAAAAAAAAACAATAAAAACATTTCAAAGTATGTTAACCACTAAAAAGCTATTGTATTTAAAGAAGTAACTAATGATTCATTAAGCATTATTTGTATGAGATGTTTAATATAAAACAGTCATTTTTTTAAAGGAGACATAGCATATAAACTTGTATTAAAATAATGACTGTTATGTGTAATCTAGGTTTAACTTGTAAACGTGTGAATGTTACTAAAATTATTTAATAACATTCCAATAACTTTTATATATGTAAGAAACTATATTTTTATACTTTGTTTATAGCATAGTATAACTTTCCTGAGTACTATTGCATGTCAAGTATACTATCAATATCAATCATTCAGAACTATGTAATAACTGACAGTGATTTAGAATGCAGTTCACTGTCTTCTGCTTATTATTTAACTTGTATTCTTTGACATCTTAGCGTGTGATACAAAATATGATTGTTTACTTTTAGACAGGAAGAAGTAACCTGAACAGTTCTTAGAATTTTCTTAACCCCCGCAGCATCTCAAAAGTGGCATGACTCTAAGTTGTTTCAAATTGGTTTTCATGGTAAGGGTTTGGAAATGAGCACTCCATCAGTTGCAATTCACACAAAAATGCCCACAAGTGAATTATAGCCATTCCACACCACAGACCAATCCCTCAAACCTCTCCAAACCAACAAAAAACATCTCAAGGTATCCTAACCACTAAAAAGCCATTGCATTCAAAGAAATCAACATTTAATGATTCAGCAAAAAATATTTGTATGAGATGTTTAATAAAAAGCAGACTGTCATTTTTTTAAAGGAGACACAGCATATAAACTTGCATTAAACAAATGTGATCCAGGTTTAACTTGTAAAAGTGTGAGTGTTATTCTAAATATGTGATCATAAGGATCATAAGAGATTACTAGGCTATCAACCCACAGGTCATTTTAAGCCTAGATGTTTCATCCCAGTGTAATACCATAGAAATGCTAATCAATACCCAAGACTGCATTTAGTGATGACTGCCCATGTCCAGGAGGGCTGTGGGCTCTATCCCTGATGCTCCATTGTCATGCATATATCATATAGATTTACACTCTGGGTGCAATGATTATGCTAAGTAAGGGTCATCTCATTACTGTTTCCGTATCACTCAGTTTGCATGATGAGCACACCAGGTAAATATCAAGCTTATTTCTATACAATGCCATGCACATGCCTGAGCAGCTGCAGGCAGCTCTGCGCAAACATATATTGGCAACCTATGATCTCAGGGATCAGGGATTGTCATACCATATTTAACCTTTTCCAGAGGGGGTCAATGTAGAGCATGTATTTTCATCAGCATACAGGACATATGGAATAGAGGACTGTCATGTTTCACACATTAAAGTGACCTTGGAACTATCGTAATCGACTACATATATTTTACAAATCTGTCATCCATTGGGCAAATGAGATGCCAGTCAATGCAAGGTACACAGGACACACAAGATTTGATCTGGGCACACATTTCCTGATATTTTTTCCTGACGTCCTTCAAGATGAGATAGCATGGCTGGAGAGTGAGAGGTTAATACTCCTTTTAGAGCACAGAGGTAGTATGTGGAGGAGCCAAAAACATTTCTGTAGCTGCTCCACTAAGATGATTGGCAGGGAGTACTGCATGCCATCCACAAATGTTACTCAGCTTCGTCTTTTAATGTCTATAGCAAGTTAAGATAAAATAAACAGGTATAAACAATGGAGAAGACTGGAGCACCTGGGAGAGCACCAGAGTGAGTATACACGGTGTCAAAAATGTCTTGCTTTTAATACTAATAATAGTAGGCATTAAAAAATAAGTGTATAATTTTCAGACACCATTGCCACAAATGCCATTACTGGCATGGTTCAAAGATAACAGCATGACTGTGCAATGCTAGAATTGGGTTTCTACATGCCACTTCCTGCCTAGGAGGGCAAGTGGATCTTCTTGTTTAGAGTCTTTGGTCTCACACTGTGATTATGGTTGTGGGTTCAATTCTCCCTTGCCCCACTTTTCATGTATATTTCTCTGCCCAGTGGTATCACTCCAGCAGTACATGGTCCATATATGTTTGATCATAATTATTATTTTGCTGGACATTTCCCAGTATTCAGTATAAGTTACTGTCCTTTGCATAGCATCTGGGATTGAAATGTGTATGCATGCTAGCATGTTTACTTATACAGTAATATCAGACATCACACTGTTTCATGTCTAATGTATGGATAGCTGAATGGCCAAAATGACAAGGGGATGTTTTGCTGAGAAAGGTGACTGGGGCTGGAGGTGGTGAGAGCATTTGGGCATGAGTGAGAATCAGTTTTATGGTTGGGAATAGCTGAGGGGATAGGTTTTGGGTGTTTTTGTGTGAGTGTATGTCTATTTTATGGCTAGGGTCATGGCTAGGTAAGGGGATAGATAGATAGAGAGATAGATAGATAGATAGATAGATAGATAGATAGATAGATAGATAGATAGATAGATAGATAGATGTAGTGTTATCAGTGTGTGTGTGTGTGTGTGTGTGTGTGTGTGTGTGTGTGTGTGTGTGTGTAGCCTTGCAATGATGAACATAGACACTTGTGCCTAATCATTGTATATTACAACTACTCATACTTAACTCTGGCTGTGGGGTGGTCTAATATGAACATGCCTCATGTTCCTACTGTGGCTGCAATGAAAAGCTTATCATCATACACACTGGCTGGACATATGCTTTGTTAATAAACTAAAGAGATCATTGCACACACAACACAAACCACACTGGCTCGGTAGTGATCACAGATATAGGGTTTCAAAATCCCCAGGTAAGTATAGTATCCTGAAACCCCAAACCCTTACTTTTGTTTGCTAGGACTGTAGTCAAGTTTACTGTGAAACATAAGTGTTTGGTAAGCACTTGTTTCCAAATAGCTTCCTATTTACAGATCTGACATCCTTGTTCCTTCTGCTTTTCAGACTAAACAATGACCAATACATATTCTGAATACTAGAGCCAAAGTGGTTAAAAGCATAAATAATTAAAAGAATATGTGCAAACCCAGAACAGAAATCAAAGCAAGTGAGATTTGACCAAAAAATATAACATGCACATAATTATATTGGTTATAGAAATTGACACATACACACATTAAGTAAATAATGCACTTATACACACACACACACACACACACACACATATATATATGTATATATATATATATATATATATATATATATATACATACATATATATGTATGCAGAGATATAACAAACTGGGATAGATGTCATTATTTACATATGAACGATATATATTATATGTGTGCACTGGCATGTGTGTGTGTGCGTGTGTGTGTGTGTGTATGTGTGTGTGTGTGTGTGTGTGTGTGTGTGTGTGTGTGTGTGTGTGTGTGTGTGCTTTTATTGTTAAATACATAATAACACAGATAGATACATACATACACACACACACACACACACACACACACACACACACACACACACACACACACGCACACAAAACACATGCATGTCTGTCCACATACAAGTATATACACACAAAACTGATTAACTTATCAACACATTAAATAGCTAGACTCTGTTTAGACTCTAATGATGAGCCCAAACAAGGACAAAACATGCCTGAATTTAGCAGAGTCTTGATCACTGTCCTAGTGTATTGTTAAAGACATGTATACTATTGTGCATTCTAGAGCCTGTCTAATGAAACTCTTTTATATGTTCAGGGTAAATTAGAAGATCTCCCATGATGTGTATATAAAGGAAATTTCCAAATATTTTTGTATAGATTTATTTTTTATATTTTGCCAGGGTTTCGTTTGTTTGTTTTCTAGATGTAGCTTTTTAGACTTTTTCCCCTCTGTCTGAACCTTGTTAATATCTACCCCTTAGGAAAATACACATCAGGCTTTTTATGAACCAAGCATTTCAGTGAACAGCATAACACGCTGTTGTAAGTTGTACTGAGGAGCCAGAGCAAATGTGAAATATTTCTATGTGTTAGAAGCTGCTTATTTGTTACAGTGTCTTATTAAAGCCTGTCCATTACTATACATTCAATACCCAGTGTGTTGAAATGTTTTTATTTTTCAGGGAATATTTCCATATCTTCCATCATACCTTTATAAGGCAAGGTTTACAAATAGTTTTGTATAGTAGAAAACAAGACATTAGTGATGCAATTTTTATAGATAGTTGGAATGTTTAGCATTGTACTTCTGGAGAACATCACCCTTTTTAAAACATAGGCAGAACAGAGGCAGTTTGGACATGTATACAGCAGAACTGTCCGTGAGACTGAAAGATCTTAAGTGCATCCTTAATGGAGGGAATGTAAAAGCATGATAAAAGTACTAATTACTTTAGTGGAAACCATATTGCCTTACTTGCTACTATCTTTCAGGAGCACACATGCATGCACATAAGAGGACACAGTGAGGATAGAATGTGCATTGCTTTGGGGATATATATTGAAGTATTTTTCACACGATAAGAAAATAATATTTGGCTCAGACTTTGTACTGGAGACATGGAATTAGAAGTCGTAGCATAATTTGTGTATGCATAAGGAAAAAAAACACAAAACACTCCTTATGGGGAAGCATAAAAGATAGCAAATCAGTGGCTTAAGGAGGTCCTGCAATATAGTCAGTAAGAAGAAAAGTGAACAACCTAAATTAGCTAAGTGGCCATTAACTGCAAATCATTAGTACCTATGTGGTATGGAATGTCACAACTCTAGCAGTGTACACACATCCTTGCATTTTATAATGTTTTCTGAACACTGCATTAAAAAGCATTAAATGAACAAATGTAAATACTTAGTGAAGAATAAAAGTTATTACATTGTACAAAGAGCAATGTTATCAGTAAGTTTTCTTTTCAGTGATAATAGGGTATTGATTGTCTTCACATAAATACTGTAATATATAATACTATAATATACTATAATATTTAATACTATAGTATATTATAATGCACACAAAACTCAAATTATATTTTTGTTAAACTTTCACAAAAAATATCATATCTTGAAACTACTCAGTAGCCATACAGGATTCAAGCATTTTTGTTTACCAGACATAAACTTTCACAAGACAACAAGAAATGTTTCTATGAGTGCATGTCCATTGAGATATTTATAGAAATATGAAAACATATACTTAACTGTATAATTAGCAATATAACTAACACTGAATATAACTAAAGATGTGCAAATTACAGTGCAAATATCAAAGACAGTTTTCTTCAAGAATATGTAAGGTTTCACCTGATGTCATGCAACAGTTTGTAAGTCACTAGGATTTTAAAGTATTCATATGAAAATATTGTTTATTTTCATAATTACTAGCAAACAATTAGCAATATCTCGGATATAGTGTGAAATAAATGGAAATTGATAATGAATGTTACTGTCTCCCACCATGGTATTTTGCCCCATGCCCTCGAAAAAGTAGGAATCTCAGTTATGAACATATAGTGGTATTTCTGTTATGTTGCTCAGTACATGACATGTTGCCATCAGAAGTTCATATCTGTACAGAAAAACCTCTAGCTCCCCTTTACTATAAGCTGTATATCCATAAAGGGTGATATGCTGCACACATATTACATACCTCTCGTAAGAAGCTTTACTTTGGTTAAGTAGTACTACATATCCAGCACATATAATTCTAAGCAAAATGTTCAGCCTTTGCTGTATCACTTTCTTCTTCAATAAAACTCATTTTACATTTATGCATGCATTACTGCTCTATTTAGAAGTTATAATGTCACTATATGTTATACAGAGTAGATTTCACAATGCTTTCACAAAATGACAAAACAATTATAGACCAGCATGCTTCATGTCCACAACTTTTCTAAGTAAGTGCCAGCTAGAATTTTCATGTATAAAGCAAGGCTTACAAGGTATATTTTTGTTGTGTTTAATTTATGACTTTTTGGCTTGTATCACATTTATGAACTGCACTATAGTCAAACAGGTCTATGTCAGTTGATCGAGTTTTCAGAAACTTAAAATTCATATCGGCGCAATAATATCATCGAATTTCTGAAAACCTGAACATTAAAAAAAGGGAAAAACAAAAAATCTTTTTACATTTTTGCAGGGAGGCAAGCTGAACCCCCAAACACCCCCTGCAAATTATATATATCAACTCCAAGATTGTACTACATTGAGAAAAACAGTATGTTTTCCCAATCCTCACTGTACAGCAATCTTCATTCAATAGCTTCGAGTTTTTAGACATTCAGTCATACCATCTCACCGATATGAATTTCAGGTTTCTGAAAACTCAATCAACTGATCATGAGGGATGCAGTCAAACACAGAAAAATGCTAACTACTGTGATGCCCGTGCCCTGGCCCAGCAATCAAGGAGCCTCAGTCCTCACCACTGACACCAGAGAGGGTGACTCCTAGAAGAGGAAAGGATAACTAATACACACAGTAAAGTACAATGTCCCTTAAGTGCACACAGAGATCACAGTCAGTCTGGGGCCGGTTGCTCCCTTACTCTCCAGGGCCCCAGTAAGACTCCCCATTGGCACAGCTGTATGGTCCAGATCTCAGCCTAGCTGGCAAGCTAACCTCCAGTACCCTCTCTGTCCAACCAGTGCTTTGTATCCCTGCCCAGGTAGCTGACACACCACACCCACTTTGAGATATGTATTTATACAACTTCACAGACACTCCTGGGAAAGGCTGATACAGATTCTCCAGCTGTGCCCCTTTACTCAGACTATACAGTAGTAATTTCTGCCAACACCAGCTAATATTATCAGCTACTAAAAGGCCCTTAAAAGGGTGTCCAGTTATTACTGTGCAATAGTATTATCCAATTGGTAATGTGACTATTCAGTCTAAGGCTTATTTTAGAGTGGCCTATTACAATGAACTCTATAAATATGCAATGTACTCTAGAGCCTATTTCTCTATAGAAACCAGCCACAGGTAAAGGTTTTTAAAATAGTTAATAATAAATAAATAAAAGACAAGACATTACTACTACACCACAGAGATATCTAAGAGTTCAGAGATCACGGAAACTTAAAACAATACAGTAGGACAGGTCTGATGTCAAAGAAAAAACATTTAATCTAACTTTCTAATCTTTTGCTAATCTTAAGAGAAAACACAGTGCTATAATCCTACTTACATACATAAAGAGCATAATAAGCAGTGCTGGGTTGATGGTCCAAGACAAATGCTTCCTAGTCTCTCATTGAACAATAGTTTTAAACACTAACCAACAGCTCTGCTGAGGCCCTCCCAAATTACATCATTTTGATACTTAGGTTTTATCAGTATTCACATTACATCATCTTTACACTTAGTCTGGAGTTCCCAGGCCACAAACTGCATTATTTAGCAAACTAACACCTGCTCAGGAAACTACAACAATACAAGGCATTTCACATATACACACTAGCAGAAGCCAGAGCAATAAAGCACCTTCCACATGTAAATTCTGGCCCTTAACTTTAACCTTAAAACAATGGGCATGAAGCCTTCATCCAGACTCACTGGAGCCAACTTGTAAGACACCAAAGAGATTCATAAAATCTTTTCAACTTCAAAAGACACATTTTAAATGCTTGGCTAGGTTTTCCTTACAGCAGATGGCAATGTTGCAACAATCTTGAAGTTCACATTTTACAGTGTTTTCTTTCATTTAAAAACACAAGCCTGTATTTTACATTTATTTATACAGTTGATAGAATTATGTATCAAATTCTATTTGACTAGGCTGGCAGCCTTCACCCATCTTCCTCCAATCTTCACATCTCTCCCCCTCCCCCCCCGGGGAACTCAAGCAAGTTTTTCAAGTGCCCCTTGAGAAACATTGTTTGAGAGTGTCAGGTCTATCTGCGTGTACCTCACCCCATTCCCTGTCTTGATAGCCCATCTGCATTGGCATTGCTACTCCCACTGCGGTGCTGCACTGACATATCATATGCTTGCAACCCCAGGCTCTATCTTAGCAGCTTGCCATTTTTCTGACTGGCACTGTTTAACCATGTTAGAGGGTTGTGATCTGTCATCACAGTGAATTTTCTTCCATACAGGTAAGGCTGACATTTTTGTAGTACACACACTGTGGCTAGACATTCCTTTTCTACCACTGCATAGCATTCCTCCCTGGGTTTGAGCCTATGACTGAGATAAACCACTGGATGCTCTTCTCCCTCTGAAGGAATCTGGCTAAGTACAGCCCCCACCCCATGGTTCAAGCATCTAGCTACACAACAAATTCTTTGCTATAATCTGAACTGGCTAACAAAGGGGGTCCTCCCAAAGCTTCTTTAACTTCTAAAATGCCTGCTCACATACTGGGGTCCACACTACCTTATTTGTCCTTTTCTTCCTTGTCAGGTCTGTGAGGGGAGCAGCTATGGTACTATAATTGGGAACGAACTTTCTGTAGTACCCTGCTGTCCCTAAGAATGTCCTCACCTGCTTTTTGGTAACAGGTGCAGGCCATGCCTGAATGGCTTCCACTTTGGCAGGTTCTGGCCTTATCGTACCACTCCCCATGCTATGTCCTAGGTAGGAGACCTCTGCTATACCCACCTGACATTTGCTTGGCTTAGTGGTCAAGCCTACCCTCTGTAGTCTGCCCAGCACCTCCTGACATGCTGAAGGTGCTCTTGCAAGGAATGGCTGTAGATAGCAATATCATCCATGTAAGCAAGGGCAAACCCTCCTGCTAAGATATGATCTACCATCCTCTGGAAAGTCGCTTGGGCATTCTTCATCCCAAAGGGCATCTTTGTGAACTCATACAAACCAAAAGGAGTCACAAAGGCTGACTTCTCTCTAGCAATGGGAGTCAAAGGCACCTGCCAGTAACCCTTGGTAAGATCAATGGTTGTAAGATACTTAGCCACACCCAGCTGCTCTAGGGCCTCATCTGTCCTAGACATGGGGTAAGCATGTACCTCTGTGTGACTATTTAATTTCCTGTAATCCACACAGAACCTGGTGCTGCCATCCTTCTTTGGCACCAACACCACTGGTGAGGCTCAGGGACTGTTGGACTCTTGAATCACCCCTAGTTCCAACATCTTCTGTACCTCCTCCCTCAGAGTCTGTTTGACTCTCTCAGGCACCCTATAAGGGGCCTGGATAATAGGCCTCTTGGGTCCTGTATCCACCTGGTGCTGCACCAGGTGGGTGCACCTTGGTTTCCCAGTGAACACGTCCCCATATTCCTGCAACACTGCTCAGATTTCCCGAACCTGGGTAGGAGATAGCTGCTGGGACATTGCTAACCCTTTCTCTGAGGTGTCAGCCCGAGCCTCACTGAGGAGATCAGTCCCCTGCTCTCCCTCAGACTCCTCCTGCAATCCACTGCAAATGCTTAGCACAAGGACCTCCTTATCATGGTAAGGTTTCTTCATGTTAACATGGTGCAATTTGTGCCCCTGCCTTCTGCCTAGCAATTCCACTATGTAGTTAACATCATTTACCTTTCTTACCATCTTGTAGGGTCCCTGCCAAGCTTCTTGCAACTTGTTGTGTCTGACAGGAATGAGAACCGTCACCTGATGCCCTACAGCATACTCTCTAGCTCGAGCATTCCTGTCATACCACACCTTTTTCTGTTGTTGGGCTTCTGCCAGGTTCTCCTGGGCCAGGCCCATGAGTTCCCTGAGCCTTGTCCTGAGGTTCAGGACATATGCCACAGCAGACTCCTTGTGAGACTCACACTCACCTTCCCACTCATTTCAAATTAAATCTAGAGGTCCCGTCACCCTATGCCCATTCAGCAACTCAAAGGGTGAAAAACCTGTGGATTCCTGGGGAACCTCTCTGTAAGCAAACAACAGATGGGGCAAATATTCATCCCACTCCCTCTTAAACTGATCTGCAAATGCCCGTAGTATGGACCTGATTGTAGAGTTTAACCTCTCAACAAGACCATTAGTCTGGGGATAGTAGGGGTGGTCTTCATATGCTTCACCCCACAGGACTTCCACAGACAAGCCAGCAGGTCTGACATAAAATTGGCACCTCTGCCAGACAGTATTTCCTTTGGAAAACCTGCCCTGCTGAAAATCTCTACCAAAGCATTTGCCACCTTCTCGGCCTCAATGGAGGACAAAGCCACTACCTCAGGTTATCGTGTAGCATAATCTACAATCACTAGGATATACTTTTCCCCTGTGGAATTTGGGGTACTCAGAGGACCCACAATATCCATAGCTACCCTCTAAAATGGCTTCTCAATCACAGGCAAAGGAATCAAAGGAGCTCTCACCTTGTGCCCACCTTGCCTACCTTTTGGCACTGCTCACAGGTCCTGCAGTACCCTGTTACATCTCTGGAAATTCCAGGCCAATAGAAGTTTTGCATAATATGCCTCTTTTTACGTTTTATGCCCATATGACCTGCAAAGTGAATATCATGGGCTATGGCTAGAAGCGCCAGATGGTAAGCTCTAGGCACTACCAACTGCTGTACTCTCTCACCGTCTAGCCCTCCCTCAGGGGTCCAGTCTCTGTACAATAACTCTTTGTTCCAGTATACAGATTCCCCCTTCCCTTGAGAATCAGGTGCCTCCCTAGCTACCTGCCTCAGGCCTTGCGATGTAGGATCTGAGAGCTGAGCCTGTCTCAAGTCTCTCCTTGTAACCCTTCCCAGCTCTCCTTCCACAGGAAGTCTGGCATCCTCTGACAGTGGTGCTTCACTGTCAGCCTGGGTACTACTACTCACCTCTACCTTTGCAGTTACCAAGGGAACATCAGTACCCACAAGCAGCTGTAGCTGACATTCAGTTTCACTGCTACAGCATAGCTCACTCCCTGAAGTAACCACCTCACCAGTCCTGGCTGCAAGTATGTAGTCTGTCTGGGTCTCCCCCAGGCTACCAGACTCACATGCTTGTCTCCTAGCCTGACTGCATTTAACTGCATAAGTACATGGTACTGCCTCATCCAAATCCTTCCCTCTCAGGATATCTGCAGGATGGTAGTTCTATACCCTGGTTGTCTCAAGACAACCTACTGTTGGCATTTTGTCTTTCCCACTTACTGGCTCTTTCACCTTTTGTTCTCCACCTTGCCTCCATGGACATCTGTATGCCCCATGGTCCCACTGGTTGCATTCAAAACATTTAACCCTTGCTCCTGGACTTGTACCTGGACTAGTGGCTTCCTCTGCTACTGGTGGATTCTGTTGGGGCAGTCTGTGCTGCCCACCATGGGTTCCTTTAATCCCATGAGCAGTACTGGGGTGCCTTTCCTGTGCAGGGCTGCCCTGCTTGCTAGGTATACGTCTCCCTTCTTCTCCAACTCCTCTGAAGTAGCACACTGTCTATCAGCTAACCAGATCCTCATGTCCTCAGGCAAAGTGCTAAGGACTTGTTCCCTTACCAAAAGTTCTGCCAGCCCTTCAAAAGTGGTGACCTGACATCCACTCACCCAGCTATGAAAATAAGTGCTCGGTTCAGCAACATATTCACATACATTTTCATCTGCCTTGTGTCTATGCTCACAAAATTTTTTCCTATACATTTCAGGTGTTAGCTTAAAACATTCCAACAAGTGTCTTTTACAGCAGTATAATCAAAACAGTCAGTGTCATGCATTTTTGCTAAAGAATTTACAGCTTTACCATGGAGTAAGGGGGTCAGGAACTGTACCCAGAGCCCTTGGTCAACTTCATACTGTTTACATACCAGCTCAAACATATGAATGAAGCTATCAAAATTATCCCCTCTTTAAACTGTGGAAGAAATTTACTGACCTTTTGTGCTTCTAGGGTACGGTTACTCCCTTCCCTATCACCTGCATGACTCTGGCGAAGAGTCAGCATTTCCCTCTCATGCCTCCTGTGCTGTTCATTTTCCTCAGCTTGTAGACTCCTCATTTTCTCAGCTGCTTCTAGTTCCATATGCCTGGCCTCCAACTCAAGTCTCTTTAGCTCCAGCTGGATTTTTAAGTCCACTGCAGAAAGGTTGAGCTGTCCATTCTTCGAGGATATTGTATCTCCACTGTCAGTCTGATTGTCCTCCAGGCTGCTGTTTTCTGATGCAGCTGTAACCAAGGCTGCAATCAGGTCTGCCTTAGTCAGGTTTCCATGCACCAGTCCCCTAGCCTGGCACATCTCCACCATCTGGCTCCTTGTCAGCTTTCTATTCTCCTCTGCTGACATGCTGCCTGCTCACCCTGACTAACACTAAGCTAACAAAAGAAATAAAACAATTGTGATCTGAACTCTGAGTATACACTACATGGCTGTTTTAGAGTACAAAACACTTTTAGAGATCACTGTACATAAGCTACAGGAATTCGCTCTACCCACACCACTACAAGCCAATTAGTGTTTGCCAACTAATTAATATGTAATGTGGATCCCACCACAGCAAACCAATATGTGACGCCTGTGCCCTGGCCCAGCAATCAAGGAGCCTCAATCCTCACCACTGATACCAGAGAGGAAAGGATAACTAATACACACAGTAAAGTACAATTTCCCTTAAATGCACAGAGAGATCACAGTCAGTCTGGGGCTGGTTGCTCCCTTGCTCTTCAGGTCATCAATAAGACTCCCCACTGGCACAGCTATATGGTCCAGATCACAGCCTAGCTGGCAAGCTAACCTCCAGTACCCTCTCTGTCCAACCAGTGCTTCATGTCCCTGCCCAGGTAGATGACACACCACACAAAAATTGAGATACGTATTTATACAACTTCACAGACACTCCTAGGAAAGGCTGTCACAGATTCTCCAGCTGTGCCACTTTACTCAGACTATACGGTAGTAATTTCTGCCAACACCAGCTAATATTATCAGCTACTAAAAGGCCCTTAAAAGGGTGTCCAATTATTACTGTGCAATAGTATTATCCAATTGGTAATGTGACTATTCAGTCTAAGGCTTATTTTAGAGTGACCTATTACAATGAACTCTATAACTATGCAGTGTACTCTAGAGCCTACTTCTCTATACAAACCAGCCACAGTAAAGGTTTTTAAAATAGTTAATAATAAATAATTAAAAGACAAGACAATACTACTACACCACAGAGATATCTAAGAGTTCAGAGATCACACAGAAACTTAAAACAATACAGTAGGACAGGTCTGATGTCAAAGAAAAACACAATCTAACTTTCTAATCTTTAGCTTATCTTAAGAGAAAACACAGTGCTATAATCCTCCTTACATACATAAAGAGCATAATAAGCAGTGATGGGTTGATGGTCCAAGACAAATGCTTCCTAGTCTCTCACTGAACAATAGTTTTAAACACTAACCAACAGCTCTGCTGAGGCCCTCCCAAATTACATCATTTTGACATGTAGATTTTCTCAGTATTTACATTACATCATCTTGACACTTAGTCTGGAGTTCCCAGGCCAAAACTGCATTATTTAGCAAGCTAACACCTGTTCAGGAAACTACAATAATGCAAGGCATTTCACATATATACTCTAGCAGAAACCAGAGCAATAAAGCACCTTCCACATGTAAATTCTGGCCCTTAGCTTTAACCTTAAAACAATGGGCATGAAGCCTTCATCCAGATTCACTGGAGCCGACTTGTAAAATATCAAAGAGATTCATAAGATATTTTCAACTTCAAAAGACACATTTGAAATGCTTGGCTTGGTTTTCCTTACAGCAGATGGTAATGTTGCAACAATCTTGAAGTTCACATTTTACAGTGTTTTCTTACATTTAAAAACACAAGCCTGTATTTTACATTTATTTATACAGTTGATAGAATTATGTATCAAATTTGATTTGACTAGGCTGACAGCCTTCGCCCATCTTCCTCCAATCTTCACAACTACAACAAATCAGACTGGTCTCTCTGGGGACTAGGCAAATAATTAGCTTTCTACTAACCTGACAGAAAGTTGAGTGTCGAAGTGTGCAACTGACATTTATACTGTGCTGGGATTGCACAGCTGTCATTTAGGGTCGGACAAGGAGGCAGTTGTCTAGGGCTTCACACTCATAAAGGCCTTAAGCAATTTATGAAAGCAATACAATAATCTCATGTACCTCCTGTTTCACAGAGAGCACATCAGGTTTTCAACATGAATACTGTAAAGTAGTTTTTTCTTCAAATACGAAAGTCAGCCATTTAGCTGCTTTTGTCCTCTGCTGTACTATTTACATTAACTGGTATATAACAGTGTGAAATGTAATACAAAAGTCAAGAGTACAAGCTAATACAGGCAACACCTGTAGCATTGCTCAGAAATGGCAGGGACACTACTGACGTGTTACCAGTGTCTATGAAGTCTGGATATTTTGCAGGTACATTAATCTTTATGGGCATCAATTGGGTTTAAAGACCCTATGTTTCTGATGTATAGCTAAACTACCCACTTATACTATGCTAATGAGGTCAATAAAATGGCCAAAACATGCATGTCCACAGTTAGTGGAGGTCATCTTTATGGGCAAGGATGTAACCAGAAACTTAAAAAGTAAAAATGTAATGGGAATTCAAAAGTTATGTAGCGAAACCCTTGATGGCTTTAAGGAGTAATTTCCATATATACCATGGGCCTCCACTACAGGGTGTTTAAGATATCACACAGTGAAAACTCTAGCTTGGGTGGGATTTTCTTGCAGTTTATAATGAATGGTTTATCTGTGTGTCCTTTTAACCCTTTGGTTTGGATCTTAGTTGGTATATTTTGCAACACCTTAAGCTGTATGAGCATCATGAGCATTTGAAGACCCTGTATTTCTAACCTATAGCCAAGCTATCCACTTATGCGATGCTGATGAGGTCCATAAGAAGGCTAACACATGTTGGCAGCTGGTGGGGATTGATTTTTATTGGTCTGAATGTAACCATAAGGATTTTAAAAAGTTGTGAACCTTCAAAAGCTAAGGGGGTATTTACATATATCCCATTCACCCCCACTACAGGAGGTTTTAGGTATCACACAGAAAAAATCTATTTTGGCTGGATTTTTCTTGTTTTTCTTAAAGGTTTGTTTGAGCATCCTTTTGCTGTTTGAATGTTAGTTGGAATATTTTGCAGGCACCTTAATCTTTATGGGCATCAGCTGGGTTTAAAGACCCTGTGTTTCAGCCTATCTGCAGCTAGTGAGATTTAGCTTTATTGGTCTAAATGTAACTGTAAAGCCTTAAAATCATGGATGTTCAGAAGCTATCTAACCAAAGCACTTGATGTCCTTAAGTGGTCATTTGCATACATTCCATGAGCCCCCACTGCAGGAGATTCTCGGCTGGGTTTTTCACATAGTTTTACTGAATTTAGAATATTTTCCAGGTACCTTAGTCTTTTTGGGCATCAGCTGGGTTTAGAGACCCTGTGATTCTGATGTATAGCCAAAACATGCATGTCCACAGCTATTGAGTTTGACTTTATTGGCCTGAATGTAACATTCAGAAATTATGTAGCTGAAGCACTTGATGTCCTTAATGATTTTATTTGCATTTATTCCTATGAACTTTTCATACAATAAAAAGGGCAAAACATGCATGTCCACAGTTAGTGGGGTTTGGCTTTATTGACCAGAATGTAACCATAAAGACTTAAAAAGTAAAAGAAAAAATGATGAATATTCAGAAGCTATGTAGCATGAAACCCTTGATGCCCTTAATAGTTTTATTGGCGTATAGCCCATGGGCCTTCACTACAGGAGGTTTAATGTATCATACAGTGAAAACTCCAATTTTTACTGAATGGTTTGTTTGCGAGTCCTTTTACCCTTTGGTTTGGATGTTTGTTGGGATATTTTGCAGGCACCTTAATCTTTATAGGCGTCAGCTGGGTTTAAAGATTTGTGTTTCTGATGTATAACTAAGCTGTTCACTTATGCTGTGATAATGCGATAAGGCTGAAACATGCATATTTACGGCTTGTGGGGGAGTTGCCTTTATTAGTCTAAATATAACCATAAAGATTTACAATGTAAGCAAAATATATGGAGATTCTGAAGCTATGTAACTGAAGCAGTTGATCTTCTTAATTGGGTTATTTGCATATGTCACATGGGCCTCCACTACAGGAGGTTTAAGGTATCAGAGAATGAAGACTCTTGCTGGGCTGGGTTTTTCTTGTAAGTCTTACTGAACAGTTTGTCTGAGTGTCCTTTTTCTCTTTGATTTGTATGTTAGTTGATATATTTTCAGGTCACCTTAATCTTTATAGGAATCAACTTGGTTTAAAGGCCCTGTGTTTCTGTAATACAGAGAAGCTGTTCAGTTATGTTGTCCTGATGAGATAAACAAAATGGCTGAGATATCCATGTCCACAGTTAGTGGGGTTTAGTATTACTGAACTGACCATAACAATAAGGACTTAAAAAAAATAAAAAAATAGTCATGGACATAGCTGAAAAACTTGATGTTATTCTTTAAAGGGTCATTTGTATATATCCCATAGGTCTCCACTACAAGAGGTGTAAGTTATCACACTGTTAAAACTTTAGGTTTGCTGGATTCTTTTGCAGTTTTTACTGAATGGCTGAACTCCAAAAAGGCTGAGTAGCCGAGGCTCTAGAGTCAATTGTATTAAACTTGCTGTGTGGATTTTATTGCAGTCCTGTTTTTTTTTGTTCACTGGTTTCGTTGTGTATATACATTTACTGAATGGTATGTTTGTATGTCCTTTTTACCATTTAGTTTGGATGTTAGTTTAGATATTTTGCAGTCATCTTAATCTTTTTGGGCATCAGCTGAGTGTAAAGACCCTGTATCCACTTATTCTGTGCTTCTGAGGTCAGTAAAATGGCTGAAATGTGTGTCCAGAGCAAGTGGGTTTGGCTTTATTGTCTTGAATGTAGCCATATGAAAAAAGTAATTATCATTCACTTGATGTTCTTAAGAGGTCCTTTACATGTATCCCATGGGCCTCAATTACAGGATGTTTACAGTGAACACTCCAGCTTGGCTGGGTTTTTCTTGCAGTATAGGTTTACTGAAATTTTATCGAAACACCCAAACATTGATGTTCACAAATTCAACCACACAATGTCAACATGCTACTATGCATGTGCTAAGCAGCAATCTTAGTGCATGCAAAACCCAGCCTAAAAACTTAAAATAATACATACTTTTTGCTGTAGTGCAAGTGCCCCTGATCTCCCACACCTTCTTTATTTATATATACTAATTCCGAAACTGCAAAATATTGGGGAAAGAGCATATTCCCCTACCCAGAATATTGTGTGATCTCACACACCTGCTGACCATCTGCTTAGTCAACCAGATTTTGTCTGCTAAACAGATATTGACCAACTATTTAATTTATTTTATTTTAGTTATTTGACTTTGTTTTTGGCTGGAAAGTCCAACTGGGTCACAAAGAACAAATTTTCAGTGGAGGCCTGGGGAGAAATACTCCAAGTAAAAAACATTTCAAGTAGAACAAAGTGACATGGGCTTTCACTTAACAGTGACTAATTACAATTCAGTAAAATGGCAACACAAATATAACAAAATGATTGCCAACATAGGATAACTAGAGAATATTTTTCATTTAGTATCTATGCTAGTTATGGCATTATGAATTTATGGTAGTCATAAGTTCGAGAAGAAGTAAATAGCTTATAGTTTAGGAAAGAAAGGAGGGAATGTAGTAGAATGAACATAGATTAAGATAGGTGGAAAAAGAGAAAGATAAAACAGAAGTGGACAAGGTAGATAGAGCTAAGGGTAGGGTAGAGGAGGAGAGAGGAAAGATTAAGAGGGAAAAGTAAGGTGATAAAGGAAGACCAAGTTTATAGTAGAAGTGGAGGGTGTTGAAATGGGTAGAAATTAGCCTGGAGTTGCGCAGGAGAATATCCAAGATTTAGATAGGTGTTCCTTAAGTGCACGCTTGATGGATATGTGAATGTGGTTATCTTTAAGGATAAGAGGAGGGTTTTCCAGATTGTAGCTATAGAGAAGGAGTACGGATTTTGTCCAACTGATTTCACTGGATGATGTTGTTGTAGAAGCTGTTTGTTTTCTGACCTAAGAGATCTGCTTGGAATATAGGAGTAGAAGATAGCATTTAAGTCCGGGCAGGCCATGAGTCTATGAATGATTTTATGTGCAGTGATTAGCTGGATGAAGGTAAGGTAAAGTGGAAGTTCAAGCCAGTTGAGTTTGCGGATGGCTATGCAGCAATGAGAGGAGTATTTTGCATTGGTGGCAAACTAAGCAATTTTGTTGTAGCAAGATTCGAACTTTGATTTTCGGCAGGTTGTAGATTGTAGAAGTGTGGGGCTCCATATAAGAGAGAGGGTAAAAGGTAAGTAGTAGCTAGAGGGTGTTTAGTGTGAATGTCCTGGAAATTTTTGTGAAGATAAAGAGTTCCCAGTTTCTGGTGAGTTTTTTAATGTTATTATATTTATGCAGGTCAAACTTAAAGTGTTCATCAGTAGTGACATCTAGTAGTTTTGTGTGAGAGACATTTTCTATTATGGTGTTCTGAGAGAGAATAGTAAATTATTTTTTATTTAGAAAGTATGTTTTGGGGTGAAGAGTATAAATTTAGCTTTAGTGGGATTAAGGAGTAGATGATTATTAGAAAGCCAGGTCTCAATGGAAGTGAAAGCAGTTTGGGTAATTTGTTGAAGATATGGCATGGAATCAGGTGAACAGATGACTGTGGAGTTTTCAGCATGCTGTATTAATGTACTCTGAGGGGAAGTAGTATATATGTCATTAGTAAAAATGTTAAATAAGAGGGGGCCAAGAATACATCCTTGAGGAACTCCAGTTGAGATGTCTTGAAAAAACAGAGAGGGAGTCTAGCCATCTAACCTGCTGTCTATTAGAAAGATAACTGGTAAACCAGCTGATGGCGGAAGGGGATAATCCAAGGTTTGAGAGTTTTAGTATAAGCAGATGACAGGGAACAATATCAAAAGCCTTAGATAGGTGAAGGAACAAAGACGATACAAGTTTGCCTAAGTCACGAGCTTTATTTACTGTGTCAGTGAAAGGTAATAAGGTTCTGTTAGTACTGTGTCCAGGCCAAAACTCATGCTGTGTAGGAATGAGTAGCTGATTGTCAAGGAGGTACTGGAGTAGTTGGCTCAAAAAGTTTAGAGACAGATGACAGAAGGGCAATGGGTCAATAGTTAGACAATTCGATGGAGTTGCCACCTTTGTGTAATGGTATAATGAAGGATTTTTTTTCCAGAGAGCTGGGACATAAGATTCTAGAATAGATATATTGATAAGAATGGAACTAGGATATGCAGTAGCATCAGTTGCCATCTTAAGATATTCTATAGGAAGGTAGTCAGGAGACTTAGTGCCAGTTTTCAATTTGAGGAGGAACTTCTTAACTGTGTTAGTGGGAACAGGCTGTAGAGAAAAAGTTGGTGAGGTTGAAGAAACAGTGGAGTGAGAAAATAAAGATGGGGCAAGGGGTGAGGGAGGAGGCAAAGAGCTATTTTGGGTGGAATGTGATGCTGGTGAGCCATGTGTGGTAGTGGGAAGAGCTGATGTGTTTGAGGCAATATTTTGCATGTATTGAATGAAGTGGTTGTTAAAGATGTTAGCTATTTGTGTGTTGTTTTTTTCTGGAAGGGAGTTAGGGTTAGTTTTTTTATCAAGAATGAGAATAGATGAAATAGATTACCAGAGGTTTTGGGAAGTTATGTTTATCAGTGGATAGTAATGTGCAATAATGGTCTCTTTTGTCACAGCTTTTTTAGTCAGATTACCAAGATGCCTGTAGTTATTTAGGTCCGAGGGGGATTTAGAAGTGTGCTGTAGTTTCCAGAGCTTATCTCTAGATCTCATGAGTTCTTTTGTAGTTTTGGATAACCAGGACGCATAGTTACTTTTCATTCTTTTCCTACAGTTGTGGTGCTAGATTGTTTAGGACACCTAGGAAAGTTGAATTGAAGTGACTGACTGCATTATCTAGAGGAAGAACTTTGAGGCTGGACCAGTTAATAGCTTTTGACGTGTCAATTAAAGAATGTTGATTAAAATTAGAAATGTTTTGAATAGTTTTGCATTGATGGTCTTTTAGAAGGTGGGAGAAAGTTCTAATGGCATAAGCAAGGAGGTGATTGCTCAAGGTATCAGGGAGGGTCCCAGCATTGGAGAATTTAGTGGGGTCAGAAACTAAAATCCAGTCAAGTATGGAACCCTGATTGTTTTTACTGGAGAATCTAGTGGGGGCAGTGATGAGTTGGAGTGAAATTACCAAGGTTTATGCTTAAGCTAGACAAATTACAAGAGAGGTTCTGCCAGTTGATATTGATTACAAAAATTACAGATTCAACAAGTTTCAGTGAACCTACATAAATATATAGGTGGCTGTGAGTGTAGGGTACTAGACTGACTGTGCACCTACCCCGACACCTGGGTTGACACCATTTGATTGACATACTCAGATTCCAACAAGTGTGTGAGATCAACAATTCCCAGGTAAGGGAATTTCCCTTTCCCTGATGATTGTGTGATCTTGGAGTTAGTATATATATAATAAGCAGGTGGTTTGGGAGGTGCAGGCCGGCTTGCCCCCCTGCAAAAACACTTGTAGTTGGTTTGATCTGCTCCAGGGTAAACCCTGGAGCATGGGCAGAATATGTCGGTGTTTGTAGTTTCAATGTTTGCACATCAGGATCCCGTGTGTTGCTGTAAGTGCACAGTTGATCCAGTTCCCTACACCCATCTATCTATATAGATAGATGTATAGATATATAGATGGGTGTACTTAAAATAATCTAATCATCCAAATGTCAACGTCGGTAACATTGAAAAAAAATAAAATCTAAATAAAATGTCGATAATGACGTGTATGCTTCAAGACATAATATCTGAGCAAGCAACTAAAAAAATATTTTTGAAGGGGGTACTCCTACACCCCCTGCTAATTCTATATTCCAACTCCGAGATCACACTATACTGGGGAGAAGAGATATTACCTTACCCCAGTAATGAAACAATCTCGCATATTGTTAATCATCTGTTTTGTCAATGTCTTTTGGTCTTTGTCAACAATAATGATAGTCAACTACATTAACATAGCCCATATGTGTATACAGGTCTACTTAGTAGACCGAAAGACCACATTACCGACAACTGAAATATTGAGCCCACAACAACGAAACCACATAACACCAAAATTACACAACACCGACTCTCAAAACACCGACTTCCATAACACCGACACATACAGAAAAGTAACCAAAACACAGCAAAATAACATACTACCACAGAACATCAGAAACCATAAAAACACTCCCCACAACCACAACCAAATCATTTACTCTCATATCGCTTAAAATAAACTTAAATAAAAACCTAACCTACAACACTGTCACACAAACAACTTAAACTAAACTACAGCTACAAAATAAAAACAACTGCCGAAACCGGAAGATCCTACACCACCATTAACAACCAAACTAACATAGCCCACAAACCCACACTAACAAAATAACATACACAACACCTAAATAAATAAAATTACACCACGGTAACATTGTCGCCTCACAGCAAGATGCTGTCCGGTTCCATTCTCAGCTAGAGCGTCCTCTGCGTGGAGACATGCGTGAAAGGGCGTACCTTTGCCGAAGGTTGTGCGCCAGGGCTGGCAACTCGGCACGCAAAAATCTATCTGCCAATCATTAGCATTCCAATAGTAACTTTTACTTATGAAAAAAACTATATTTTTATACTTTGTTTGTAATATAGCATGTCATTCCTGGGTGCTATTGCATGTCATGTATACTATCAGTAGCACACTACGGGACCATTTTGAAAACCCAGAATGTTAATTAACATGCCTCTTTAGTGTCATTTGCTGCGTCTTGTATTATATTTAATAGTACATTACTCAACTATACCATGATTTCAGAGTGTGTGCCACCTACCACGTTTCATACATAATAATGATTAACTTTTAATAAGATGAATAGTTTAACCTTTTAAACTCTAAGTGAGAATAACAAACAATAATGCCTGATACGGTGTGTGTCAATGTGTAATTAATGCCTGCCCACGTGTGTTCTGAAGCCCGATGCCACAGGTGGAGGGCTTGTACACCCCTAGAAGGGCATTAATTGCACATTAACACACACCCTGGAGAGCATTATTGCACTTAGAGAATGGGCTGTCTGTAAAATTGTTTTGTTTGCATATTTATGTATTTTTTATCACTATATTATTTTTTATATATTTTTGATGTAAAATAGTTCCTCCGCCTAATGTTTCAAAGTTGCTATAGTATATGTAAATGGTATTAGAGGAAGTATTTTACATCCAAAACATATCATTTTTAGATATGTAGATATTTGCTTTATTTTTGGTCCCTTACTGCTAAAATGTGTGTTTTTTTGACAGTCATTGGGGATTGAAGTCACTAAACAATGACATATATTTGACTTTCAGACTTTATTTCCTTCAGAAAATTCATGTTAACACAAATCCTGTTATTTAACTTACTTTGTAATTTTTATAAGTGCAACATTTAAAATCTATTCCTACTTTTGAGCCGTTGTTCTCCCTTTATTTCAGGCTTTATCCAGATTTCTTGAGCTAAAAGGTCGAGAGGTAGACAAACCTCTTATCTGGTGCTGCCAGTGGTCCATCATCTCAGTGTCTTTCTCTCTCTCTTTCACACACACACACACACACACACACACACACACACACACACACACACACACACACACACACACACCACACCACACACTTGCACTTCAGAAAGATGCATGCTTACACAAGTCCTATTATTGAAGGAACATTGTTGTGATTTTTTTGAGAGGAATATGTTTTTATTTTCAGCTTTTGTTCCCCCTTTATTTTAGGTTTTATCCAGTTAACTTGATCTGAGAGGTGATATGTATGTAAACCTCCCTAATGCTGCTGTTGTTCGATTGCTCTCACTCTTCACTCTCTCTCACTCACACATGCACCTCACTTTCATGCACTCAAGCACAAATTCACACACAAACAGAAACATACACATACGGAAACATAAACATACACCCACAGACTTTTTTTCTGTTATACTTAATTTTTATACTTGCTAAACAGCAAAAGCACTGCTTAGCAAGTGTAAAATAATGGCTCGATATATCTTGGTCTCACTCACATGCATGTGCATACTTACTTTTATTTTTTAGTTTTATTTTTAAAAATATATTTTATACTTGCTGAACAGCAGAAGAGCTGCTTAGCGAACATACAATAATGGTGACCATTAGCTTTTTTCAGTCCGAGCTCTGCTGCAGTTTGATATGCTGCCGTGAAGCAACAGACTTGTTTTTCAGTGGGCATTACTTGTACATTTATACCCTGCTGGAGAACATTTTTCTCCAATCAGGGTGCTAATGTACAGTTTGCCCATTCTCTAAGTGGCTTTAACTTCATATATAGCTAAAAGAATCAAATTCTAACATTTTAAAAAAGGGAACTAGTAACCATTTGAAGTAGGGAAATAAATAAATAAATGAATTACCTTATAAAAAGTAATATGCAGCTCTGGTTCGTAAGTATTCAAGCACTTATTTAAATTAATAAGAATTCATAACCATGAAATACATTGATTTTCATTTGTCCTTCAATTTTTTACTGTTTTTGTCTTTTATCAACCAACCATCTCTTGTTGCATATCTCTTCAAAGAAGTTGATAGATTCCAGTCCATTTCTTCTGTTCTTTCTATGATTTTATTTTTCTGTATAAAGTCCATTGCATCTTCCATGGTGTTAAAACTCTTCTTTCCTTCTAGAAGGCAAACCCTTATTTTTGCTGGAAACAAGATATGCGCTTTAATATTGATTTCTTTAAGCTTTTAACAAGTGGCATGTATGCTTTTCTCTTGAGCATCACTAATGTAGAATAGTCATTGTCAAATCTTACAGTATTTCCTTTAATTTTAACTGGATAATTAGTCCATGCAGCGTTTAAGACTAAATTCTAATCTTGACTTAAGAAGAGATAACTGACCTTGTTGAAGGTGTTTTTTTTTTTTTAAGATGAGTTAGAAAGTGATCTATGTGCCATTTCGATGCTAAAGGAAAAAGCTTTAGGCAGGTTCAAAGTTTTAGGCAGCCAGGTGTTAAGGAATTGAATCATACTGTCTCCCTGTTCTTTTTCAGGAATCCTGTAAGTCCTGTTGTTATTCCTTCTAGATCTGTTCTCTAGAACTTCTATTTTATCCTGGAATAAGTTGTTTTATTTCAGAAGAAATTCAGCATTATTCTCATTTTCAAGTAATCTAACATCAAAATCAGACATTGCCTCTTCTATACTTGATATTTGTGATGATTGCTGTCTAAGAGATTCACTCAGCACTTCAACTTGTTTTTTACATTCCTTTTTGAAATTGTCCATTTTTACTTTCTAAGTCTTTACAGATAACTCACTGATGTTACTTAATATAGCCTGTATGTCTTTTTTTGTAGTACTGTCCTGGGGCTTAGAATGGCTCATTCTGAGACAATTAGTTCTTTCTAGTTTTTCTTGACAGGAAAAACAATTAAGAGTTTCAGACTTATTTTTGTAGTAAATCTTTAAGCAGATGTTCAACTATATACTAGTTTTGAAATGTTCTATTTGAGGATTTTATTAAAAAGCCTGTCAGAGATGTTAAAATGAAACAGAGCTAAAAAATGGTGCAGTTAATTGCTCACCATCTTGCCCCCCCCGCCCCCCAGCAGCTCTATCTTCTCATAGTGTAGGAGATGCTGTTCCCTTTCACAGAACTCTTCAGCGATCAAGAGTCATGGCTCTGTATGTAATGAGTTGCTAGACTTTGTGAGGAATAGCTTTAGACTGTGACACTACAATCAAGGATTACTTTAATTGATGCCATTCATCAAGGTTGTCCTAAATGTGCTGGACTTCAGCCTGGGCAGCCAGAGAATGTGGTGGTTGAATTCCAGTAGTGTTGTATGTGCTTGCCTTTCTAACTGCAGCAGTGAACTATTTTTTATTTTATATGTGCAGTTGTCCTGCATACTTGCTTCTCCAAACTTTTGAGATGATGGACTTTGTGACGGATGGCTGTAGAAGATGACACTGCATTCCAGAATTGCTGCTGTGGATGTTGCTGTTCCAGCTATAAAAGTGTTTTGCTCTTGGACTGTGTACATCTGCATTTTTTCTGCATACTGCTTCTGCAGCAGGCCATAAAGGACATGGAGTTTTATCTCTGCTGTTTGCCCATTCCAGCAGTACAGTAGCAAACCTCAAAATGTAGGGACTTTATAGTAAATGTTGCACATCTTTCTCAGAATAGTGATTCTGAGTAAATGACGTGGTGACATAAATGTGGTACATCTAGACTTTTGCCTATATATGTGTATATTACATTTGTATTGTTCACAGCAAGAACTAGGAATATCCTGTATTTCATTGTGCTAATCAGGATGTGTATTTATTACATATACTACATTTTGTAGTACATAGTATGTGTACCACTGTTTGTAGTATTACTCATTTTGAATTATTTCCTTTTAATTATTACTAGTGTGCAGTTCACACAATTCTGGGAGAGTGTATATTACACGTTGGTGTATCTTTTAATAATCCTAGTTCATCTGATGTGACACTTAACTGATTGTGGCCATGTGTTATTGTTTAGCACATTATTTCTAAAAGTACATTCCATTACTGATGTCTAGATGATGCAATGAAGTGTCACTTTTTGCCTTAGAGTTGGAAGCCTAATTAATTATTGTTTTCATAGGGAAGGTTTCACGGCACATACACTGACAGCAGCATGATGAATGTTAAATTATTTTTTTAAACAAACATCTTTATTAAATTATCACTTGTGACATAGACAATCATATATTTATATTAATGAAAACAAACCATATTGACATATTTTTATTCGCAAACATTATATATCACTTATACTCTATCCAGTCACTGTCACTCAAACATTATGTAGCTCATTCAAATCCCGACTTCTTTTAAACCTCATTCCTCCTCCAAAATGTTTTTCTGCTTGTATTATTCCACAATTCCCATTTTTTTTCTATGTAATTTGCTCTTACCCTTTTCTAAAGATCCCATTTCCAGTTGTTTTATCTCTGTTACTATATTCACTACTTCTAGCACAGTTGGTTTAGACTTTGATTTCTGTTTTCTAGTAATTTTTTTTTTGGCAGTTGCCATAATTAGACTCAACAAGGCCTTGCTATGTCTAGGCAATGCCAATTCTGTATCATAGCTCAAAAAAGTCATTTCCTTATTTATACAAATTTGCTCACACAGTATTTCTGATAGAGTAGTCTGCAGGGAATTTTTAAAATCTGTCAACTCATTACACTCCCAGAAAATGTGTTCCCAATTACCTCTTTCTAATCCATCACACCTGCAACATTTGCTATGTACCTGAGGAAAAATTCTTTGGAGTCTACCTGGGGTATAAAAATACCTATGTAAACATTTCTAAGCAAAGATCCTAAATCTTTTAGACTTTGTTGCATATTTGGGAGACATGCATATATCCCCTGCATTGTTTCTTTGTGAATTGCTTATCCAGTCTCTCTTCCCAATCCTTTCTGACCTCCTCTGATTGATTCTTATAGTTATTATGCAATAGTTTATATACCCTGCTAACTACACCGTTTTTAAAAGCAGATTCTGTTCTAGATTCTACTAAAACTCTACCAGTGCTGGTCTTTTGCTTAAGATCCCCCAATTTGTTTCTGTTTGCCCATACTCTAATAGCAATCCTTGAAAGGGAAGGCAATCTCTAGCGTGCAGTCCAAATAAATCCTTGGTCTCTTCACATTCCTTTCACATTACCTTTTCCTCTGTAATTATTTGCTCCCAGTACTTTGATTCCTTTGCCAGTTTTCTCCAATAAATTCTAGCCCCCTCTTGCCTATTGTCTGTATCCCTAATTGCAGTCATCTGTATGAGTACAATTTCCTTTCTTCATTCCCATGTTGGCTTAGTTCTTAGAATACTTTCTGCTACTTTCTGGATATAATATTCTGTATGGTTATTGTTATTCTCCTTAAGGATCCTCATCCAAAATCTCAGTCTCTCTTTTTATCTTGAGCCCCCCCCCCCCCCCCCATTCTGCCATTGTCCTTTCCCATTTTGAATTATAGCTTTCTGCTTGTACTGTGTATAGGAGCCTTAACTGTGTAGCTGTGAAATACCCCATCAAATCAAGTAATCCCAAACCATCTTTTTCTATTGGAAAAATCAGCTTATTCCACTTGACTCTTGCCACCTTCCCCTCCCAGATAAAATCCTTCAGCTCTTTATTAATTGCTATCTGCAACTTCTCTGGTTGATAAAAAATATGCCTGAACTGTGCATAAAACTAAAGGGACTACAAACATTTTAACTGCTTTTATCTTGCTATCCATATTCGTAAAACAAAGCTTCCAATTTCTCAGTTTTATATTAAGTTTTGTTTAGACTGTCCCACATATCCTTAGCTGCCACAACAGACTCCTTTTTAATTCATTTTATCATGTTCTCATAAATATGGATATTGCTGAACAAATTTTTATGTGAGTACATAGTTTACAGCTATTGCTTTTGTTTTAGCTTCATTAATTTGGTATCCCAAAAAGACTTGAAACTGTCTCAGAATGTTCCAAAACACTGGGATGTCCTTTTCTATTTTTATCAGGTATAAAGTAATATAATCTGAAAATAAAGCTGGCTTTTTTTGACTACCATACCAATTATATCCTTGAATTTCTGAGTCCCTTATTTTCTTTGCCAGTGGTTCTAAATATAATGCAAATAACACAGGGGAAAGAGGACACCTCTGTCTGGTTTCTCTGCTCAGGTAGAAATTATCAGAGAGAAATCCACCTCTGATTTCTTATATATCTTCCTAATCAGCCTTATAATTTTATCAGGGAATGCAAATGTTTCCATTGCCCTGCTCATAAAATTCTAGCTTACTCTGTCAAATGCTTTCTCTGCATCAAGACCCACCAACATCAGTGGCATTTTCTTACATTCTGCTTCCGTCTGGATCATCATTGTTCTGTTAATGTTGTCAAATGTTTAGCTTCTCTCCACAAAACCACATTGATCCGTATCTATCAATTTTGGCATCACCTTTCCCATTCTTTTAACCATATGAATGTTAAATTATTGTATGTAAATCATGGTTTCACAGTGTACTCAACAGGACAGCTCTGAATATCTCTTGTATGGTTTAGGTTTGGTATTGCACACCATTAGAATAAAAGTTGTGCATCTTTGTGCTGATAGTCATACAAGTTGGCTTTCAGGTACACCTAATGGGATTGGTCAGGTTTATGCACTTGACAGACAGAATGCAAACATGCACTTACACATGGACATATATTGTGAATCATTGATTTGTATGACTGATGCACATGATTATGCAGTAATGTTAACATTTCCTTAATAGTCGGCTGTCATTGTAGATGAGGTGTTTGCAGACACATATAAGCAAGTACTTGCCGTGCATTTTCAGACGCATATACTTGAATGATGACACACCATTGGGTGTAGACATCACATCAGTAGTGTAATGCCCTTAATAGATTTCTGTTTATGTCTAGTAATGGTATTTCTTCAGAATGTTAGAAAATTATGAGTGTAACAGTATTATTTTTAGCTATGAGATGTAATATGAACTTGGATTGTATACTTGACTACCTATCTTTTGTAAAGTTGTAAATGTTCTAATTGTTAAGCATTCACTTCAAGTTTAGCACTTTAAGGGTATTTTAAATAACCTTTCCCAATGTACATCTGTATTTGGCTTTTTTTTATCTAATAAGTACCCTGATTTGACCAACACTATATGGCTTTGTGCAGCCAACATTGTGTTTATTGCAAATCGGAATTGAATGTTATCTGCAGCCATTTATTACACTTAATTGTGATTTATCACTGACAAAATGTTTGTATTTATTTAATGAAACTTTCCTCATTTTGAGGTGTGCAGCACTGGTAGACATAGCTATTATGGTCCTGTTGTAGGGTTCATATGGAATGTGGGTGCAATTACCTAACATTTATGATAAGTTATTGGATAGTTAAGAAGCATCCCTGCTCGTGAGACATAGGTGTGTGTATCTGTTAAATGTCTGTTTAGTATGTTTACAAACCATGAATTGCAAATGTGTTACAGTTTAGCAGGCAGTACTGAGCATTTATCTTTTTTCTTTCACAAGAGATACCATGGCTACTGTCAGCCCTGTTCTTTTACATGTAAATAATCCTGATAGTTCAGTGTTTAGGAAATACTGAGCCTCTGTAATACTGTCTCTCACAAGTTTTAGTTTAGTTCTCTGGATATGTAGGGCTGTGTCACAGTTTGGTTTCATACCCATTATACCATGACCCCCCATTAATATCCCAAAACGTGCACGCTGATTGGTCAGCGTGCACGTTGTAAATCGACTTATACTAATGGAAAAAGGTCCGGTCGCCTGGACTTTTTCCATTAGTATAAGTCTTTTTTAAAACACTGTCTCGCTATGTTAAACTCCTTTAACATAGCAAGACAGTGTGTAAAAAGCAACAGAGATCTTGCTTTCTCCGTTGCTTTTTTTTTAAAACCTGTCTCGCTATGTTAAATGGGTTTAACATAGCGAGACAGCTTTAAAATAAGCAACGGAGATCTCCGTTGCTTATTTTAAAGCTGTCTCGCTATGTTAAACCCACTTAGCATAGCAAAACAGTTTGTAAAAAGCAACGGAGATCTTGCTTTCTCCGTTGCTTTTTTCAAAACTGTCTCGCTATGTTAAATGGGTTTAACATAGCAAGACAGCTTTAAAATAAGCAACAGAGATTCTCTGTTGCTTTTTTTAAAGCTGTCTCGCTATGTTAAACCCATTTAACATAGCGAAACAGTAAAAAGCAACGGAGATCTTGCTTTCTCCGTTGCTTTTGCCCACAGCTCTGATGTACTGCATAGGCATATGCATACGCAGTACATCAGAACTGCCGCAGAATACCAGACAGCTGCGGAAGGGCAGCAAGGAGGCATTATACAATGCCATTATTTAAGAAAAGTAATTTTTTTTTTTCTTAAATAATGTCATTGTATAATAGCAATAACCCATGCCTGGTTGTGGGTAATGCTGGATTTACCCACAGTTGGCTTTGTTTGGCCACTCAGGCTTCGCCCTCGTGACAAAACCACGCCAACCGTGGGTAAATCCAGCATTACCCACACCCAGGCGTGGGTTATTGCTATATTAACTTAACTCTTCTTCACATGGAATAATAACTAATCACAACATTTTGATTGGGCAGAGTGTGTTCTGGATCTGGCCATTGCTTACACCATGTCATAACTCACAGCTCATCTTACTGGGGAATTTTTTTTTTTTTAATAATGTAAGGAATCTGTGGTGGTTTTGTCAGGAGCATCAGTGCTGGTGGGAAACAAATTCTGAACACTTGCCAGTTCAGTTGTATTAAACGTAGCTCCCTTATTCATTTGCAGGCCAGTTATTTGAGCTTTAGCAGTATAATGACTGTCAGTTTAACCACTTATCAGGTATAAATAGGGATCAAAGTACGGAATGAAATTAATTCCCTTTAACATATTCTGCACAGATCAGTGAAAAAGACATAAGCAGCTTTATCTTGTACCTACACCAAAAATCATCTGAGATTTTCAGTGAATGTATATCTGTGGTTAATAACAGTTACAAAATTCTGGCTACAGAGAAGTGTGACATTAGGTTGCAAACTTCTAAGTATTTAACACTCTAAAGTTTGTAACTGAGGCTCTGCAGTGCTGTTTGTACAAAAAAAATGATATTTCCCTGTGTGAATAAAAGCAGCAAGTTATTATTAGCTTATTAAAACTGCACATTCCCCTAACCAACTCAATCATCATATCTCTCAACCTCTTGGCACAAGAAATCTGGAGAGAGACTATATTAATTGGGGAGACAAATGCCGAAAAATAGGGACAGGTTTTAAATATTACTCTTATGAACTTAGTTGCTAGAATAACAGGCTTTGTATTAACATACATTTTCTAAAGGATATGAATCCTGATACTCAAATGCCTGTCATTATTTAATGACTTCACTTCTCAGCAATTTGCAAGAAAACCATAAATTTCATCAGGCCCGTACAAAAAATATGAGCCAAAAATCTGAACATTCTGCGAAAATTGAGAGTTATGATAACCATATCTTCCCTGCACTTGTAATAAATTGTCCCATGCATAAAAAGACTGTTAAACTTCTGCTACACAGTAATACCACATGCATTCCAACTTCAGGCAATGTTTCTAAAGTTAGGCACAGTTATGAAATTACAGTACCAGTCTTAGAGTTTGGCATTGTATTGCCTGTGTAACTTTTCCACTGTGACAGGGGATGTTGTAACAAGTATGCAGAGACAAAGTAGTATGAGTGTGTATTGCTCTTTTTTTACATTGTTAAGAGAAAAATATTTTCTTTTTAAAAGTTCCATAATGGCACATTTTAAAACAGTATGGTGTGTGTGTGTGTGTGTGTGTGTGTGTGTGTGTGTGTGTGTGTGTGTGTGTGTGTGTGTGTGTGTGTGTGTGTGTGTGTGTGTTGTGAAATCTTATACAAACAGTATTTTAAACATTACTGGAAAAGTAAAAAAATAAAAAAATAACCATGTTATAGCCCAGTATTAGTAACTTGCTTCTGTTTGCCCAACATACGGGAGAGATATGGTTGCAGGATGACAGAGCCATAAACAAAGTGCTGAGTAACCACCCACAGCCTGTGGAAATGGACATTAAAGGCCAGTTTGTGGTTAACCATGGCAGTTAAACATTCATCTGGGATTTGCTTTTGGAAACTCAAACTTAACAACTGCCCTGTGAAAAGCTATCTTCATCTGGGTGCAGTAAGATTCATTCTTCAGCTGTGCAGTCAGTGGACTGGTACTTTCCAGACACTTTATTTCTTTTCCTTTAAACAGGAACTAAGAAAATAACATCCTGAAAGAGACTAAAGGTATTGTGGCATTGAACTTGTTAAAGCTAATCTTAAAGAGCAGTATTTATAGCTTCACATCTGTGTAGGTTTTTTATTAAGTTGTTTTAAAAATGTGAGGAAAGTAAAACCACGCTTCTAACAGTTTTCTTTATTCTTCCTAATGAAGAAGTATGTCACACAGTGAATGCTGAATGTTGACTAACATTGAAGGTGGGCTGTATCAGTAATGTTTAAATGGGAACAGTGCTCTACAGAGGACTCAATAAAAGAAGCCTCACTGTTGAGTTGCTGCTCATCAAATGCCCTGTTTGGTGAGTATTGCTGGAGATCGTAAGCCTGAGTCACAGAGCAGGAGGACATTTCATGTTTTACTGGCCAAACTGAAGATGGTACAAGCAGAAGGAACAGGAAACAGTTGGTATTTCATAGTACAAAGTGTTTCCCTTTATTTGTATTTGCACTGTATTTGAGTTAAAGGTGGGGTGGTGGTGGAAGGGGCAACCCCCAGTATGAAATGTGTATTTTACAGGAAAAAGCAACAGCACAGTGGGTAGTACTTGCTCCTCACATAACTTGTTTTTAAAGTTGTAGTTCTCAGCTGTTGTTCTTTTTCCTGTGTCCATGTGAGTTTTTGCTGTGTGCTGTGGTCATACCTATCAACCACTTAGTGCAAAATATCTAGACAAAGCCTAAAATAAAAATATCTAGACAAAGTCTAAAATAATGGGGGGAGACCCGGAAATAGAGCTAGATTTTAAATATTGCTCTTATAAACTTAAGAAAATTGTTAGAATAATAGGATTTGTGTTAGCAAGCATTTTATAAAGGATATGAAGTCTGAAACTCAAATGTATGCCATTATTTAGTGACATCAATCCTCAGTGATTTGCTAGAAAACCACAAATTTTGTGAGGAACAGAAAAAAAATATAAGGTGTAAATCTGGACATTCTACTAAAATCTGGACAGTTGAGAGGTATGGTATGGGTTCTTTCCAGAACTTAAACAGTTACTGTAGGGAACTTGGCTTTCCTCATATTTTACCTGTGTGTACACGTGTGCGTGTGTTTTGGGATGGCGTGGCACTTAGTGCAAGATAAGCTTCTGGGTCTTGGACCCGCACTTAGTGCAAGATAAGCTTCTGGGTCTTGGACCCGTTAAGCACAGAGATAGGTTCCAGCTCCCTCATAACCTGTCTTAGATAAAGTAATAGAAGAATGAATAAATGAATGAACATCTGAGACATTTTTTGATGAGCTTGATAAGGAGAGATTTCTGTATGTGGAGCTGCTACCCAGTATCTAGCCTCCAAGGTTTTCAGTAGGAGTGATCATTGACTGGAAAGGCTGTGACTCATAAGGGCAACATAAGTAGTACACAGTAAGGTGTCCTGTAACCAATTAAATAAAATGTATGTGGTCAATGGAATGAGAAACTATGAGGTACATAACTGGATATAAGAAAGTTGTCCAATGCATTCTTAATGTTTTGCAACAAGGACATTTGCAGACCTCCTGTTAATAGTACATGAAGATACATTAGTTCCACCCGAAATATTAATGCTTCAGTACATTCACTGGCTCAAAATGCTCATACTGAGAGACAATGGTTGTTAGTAGTGCACCCAAGCCTAGAACCCATTGAGTGTCTAATGTTATGCTGAGATGGTTGACACAACTCTCAGGAGACAAAACATGATGCATGCTAATGCCTTTAAGTGCTGTGAAGGCACGGAGCTGTTGTCATGAATAGATTCCTCAGCAAAAGCTGCAGTGTTGAAAATAATAACAGTTTTACTTGTTGTGGCCTTAACACATCTGTGTTTTGTGATCATCTTTTAAGAAGCAAATTAGGGAAATTATGCATAGCTTGAAGGATAATTCTGCATTGCAAATGAAAAGTGTCATGGTGAGAAGTAAGTTAATGCTGAATCGGAAAAAGGAAACATTTTTGTAGCTATACCTCGACGTCATTAGTGCTTGATGAAAACCTTGAACAGTATTGGTCAGCAGCTTGCCTTCATATATTTACTTTGACAGTTTAGTGGAAGAGGATTAACATTAATTTTTGCTAGCAAGCTTCATTCTGTAGTCATGGGTTTGATTGTGTTTCCATTTGACTATTCTGTGTCTCTGAGTTAAGTCACATAACCAGCCAGTGTTCTTTGCTCATCCTTAAAAAGTATAACTTCTAACATGTAGGTTTATCCATTTAACAAGTAAAATAAATATGTAAATGCTGAATCATAACTTTGGTAATATTTGGAAGTTTTACCCTTAATCTCATCATAGATGTTCAGGAGATAGTATGAAAAAATCAAAACACTGAAAATATGTTGGACTATCAAGAACTCTTTGTTTAATAAAATACAGTAGAGTCTTAAGTTTGTGGTAGAAAATGCTGTTTGACCTGCATTTGAGGTGTGGTCTTGTTCATATTCACAATGTGACCAGAAGTGCATTTTAAAACTGTCAAAGATTTGTGACTGTTTAAATGGATAAAACCACAAAATATGATGTATGCATTTAATATGTATAAATATTCAGTTATCTGTGTGTGTTCCGTGGGTTCATAGGAAGTTACTTGTTGATGAAAAACAAAGAAGAGCTTTCTCAATCTGTCTAGGTGGCTTAAATGCTTGACATTATAAATGTGCCTTATAAAGCTTTGTTGAATTATTTCTAGGCAATTGATAAGGCAATGGTTGAGAATACAGACTTTGGCTCCATATTCAGTTATTGGTCTGGTTACTGATTTATAAATTGGTAGTAAGTCTTCACTTTCTCTAGTGCTGATAATTATGCACGTAAGTTTTAGTTCAAAGTAGCATTTTTTGACTGCATCAAACAGGTGAGCACCAAAGGAGAAACTCTTATCAATAGTAACACCCAAGTCTCTTATTTATTCAGCATTAAGATGGCACTATTAAGGGCAAAAGAACAGCATAGATTTTTACTACCAAAGTATACTACTTTAAACTTCTTAGCAATTAACTTGTAGAGTCCTGGATTTAGTATATTTAGATTTTATAGTGAGGATTGGAGGGAGGCTTGCTCCCATGAAAAACAGTGTTTTACTTTTTATTCTTTTTGTTGTTAAGTGGCTTGGGAATAGCCGCTGTTTAGAACTGTTGGAAAACATACCTATGAAAGTTTAATTTGAGATAATTGTATATTGTTTGTGTGTGTATGTCTTTGTGCGCGCACACACACACACACACACACACACACACACACACATACATTGTATGTGTGTGCATGAGCATGTGTCTGTTTGTATATATAGATATAGATATTTATATACATGTTTATGTGTATGCGAATGTGTATATTTTGGCATAGTGACTGCTTCAAATGCTTTTATACTATGTGTTATAGTAATAAAAGCTTGTGATAGCCATGCTGTATGTATATTAATAATACTGTAATGAAATCTTGAAACAGCTAAGCAAACATAAAATGTATGTTGAGGTGTTATTAAAAGGAGTACCTGTAGCCTAAAAAGGCAGAAATGTGTGCCTGTCTGCCTGCCTTAAGGGTTTGCAAAGACCAAGAAAGTAGATTCTTGGAGATATTTGCAGGGTGCCAGTAGCTGTGGATACTAAGGAGTGGTAGAACCTGTGGATTTATCCATGGAGTATCGGAAACTGTGGATTTTCATGTAGAGTCCTAGCTTACCTGGGGAGTACCAGGAATTTACCTGTAGATGACTTTAAGTCATAGATATGCGTAGAAGTTGTAGGTAGCTTGTTTAAGCAGCAGTTTCAAGATAGGAATTACATAGACTACTGGATTTCTGACAGACTTTACTGAATTGATCTGTAAGTGCCCTGAAAGATGTATTTCTGTTTTCTGCAGTTTAAATAAACTGCATTGAAACCACAGAGTCTCCAGTGTCTTAAATATATTACACTAGTGGTTGTTGTAGACATACTTTAAAGTATGCCAGATATGCAGTTCCTGCATCACACTCTACAAGTGCTATCACATTGAGTTAATTTTCCCATCTGCAAAGAGAGAAAACTGCTGCTCTCTGTGTGTCACCAAAGCAAGAGAGAGATAAATGAGTGTTGCTTACTGAGCAAACTGTTACCCTCTTGTTAAATAAAATAGAAGAATTCATGGAGACTCTGGTGTAGACACATACTAATATGGGGCAGCATCTCATGGATCCTCAGAAGAAGAGTTTGGCTGTAGAGGAGAGAGGTGAGATTGCTAGTAAACACTGGTCAGTTTCCAGAAACACAATTTTATTACCCTGTATACCAGCCATCCTGAAGAACAACCTTCTAGTAAAGAAAATGACCAGAGATGATGATGTTGGGGTATACCTTGTTGCCTTTGAAAGGTTTACAACCCAGGAGAATTGGAACCACTCAAATATTATAATCACAGCTAATAGGAAAATAGCTATACATATGGAAGGTGCTTAGCTATATGGACTATCATAAGCTAAAGTGGAACTTCTTCCTAGTGCTGGTGTGTCTTCTGAAACACAAGCCTTAAAATTGTATACCTGGACACTTATTAAGAGAAAAATGGTAAGAAACCAAACACCTGATTTAAAGTGAGTACAACCTTGTGGTTAGAGCCTGAAGTGAACAGTAAAAGTAAAATTGTAGATGTTTTAATAGTTGATAAATTTAGAAGAGTACTGCCAAGTAATTTACATAAGTAGGCTTTTTGGAGCAACCCTACGAGTACCAAAAAACTGGATGCGCTAATTGGTCACTAGTAGTGAAGTACTGTTTAAAACTGAGCAATCTAAGCCTGTAACTAAGAATGTACATATGTCTGAGAACACCTTGAAAGTATTAACAACTGAAATAGTATGTTTCAGATGTGGGAAGAATGGCCCATTGCAAAAAGTTGTTTTTTTTAATAATTCTATACTGAACAAACATGATTTTAACCAAGATGCTATTAATTAAAATGTACATGTTGTGTCTATAAAGAATGTGATTTCTAACCTGCTGATAATGAAAATGCAGCAATGTAATATGATAAAGTAACTTCTATAACTGTGAAGTCATATTACCACTCTGCCACTGCCAAGTTAACCAAATCTTCAAACACTGATGGGTGTAATAGAACTGAATGGCCTTCCATATTCTGGGAGCACGGTCACATTTATATGTATACAAGTGTAAAACATATGTTCATGGAACTAGGAAAGAGTATCCAATGAAGTAATCCATGAAGAAATTCAGGTACTGTTGGGTAGTGTACTATATCCTGCAACATTATTACCTAATTTAACACATTGTGTTATAACAGGTCAGAAATGCCCCCATTTCAAGGCATTGTGGAAACTGTGTGTGTGTATGGGGTGGGGGTACTATTTGATATTCTAAGCCTGAATGTATCTCTAGAAGAACTCAAGAGGGAACAGCAGAAGCACCATCAACCTGACACACTATTAAGCATGCATAGCCCTGAATATATATGTAGTAAAAGTAGATAAGAGCAACAACAACCCGACACACTGCTAAAAATGCACAGTCCTGAAAAAGAGACAGGTGCAGAAACTTCTAAACAACCTAAAAATTGGCTTTGGTTTTATGAAATAGAAGGCTTGTGTGTTATTAGAAGCTAGTGTTACTTTTCTCTAGCGTAGGGGTACCCAAAGAAGTGCTCGTGGTCCAGGGACTTCGATTTTTGTGCAGTGTAATTCACTAGCTTTGTCATTGTTTTAAAGTAAAACAGTTTAGAACTTCAGTGTACCACCCTTAAACTGTTGGGTTAGTGGATTGCTTAAATAAAACTATGAAGTCTAGGCTAAAGATGGCCATAGAAAAGGATAGTAAGAAGTTGGATCAATTACTTCTCTGCCGTCTGTTTGCTATGAGAGAGATGCCCTAAACATCAACATGATTTACCTTGTTTCAGTTAAACTGTAAGTGGAAACATCCCCATGGCTTGCTGGACATAGCAAAGGAGACTTAGGAGGAGCAGAAAGCCCTGTTTTAGAAACATACTTTACATATTTGCAAGATAGGTTAAAATTGGTAGATCAGTAGTTGAGGAACTTGTGTAGAGGGTGCAAGAGGTACAGCAGAGTGCATATATTAAGAACACTAGACAAGGAATTTAAAATAGGGGGGAAATTTGTTACTGTTTGTCACATGCTGCAAATTAATTCATAGCAAGATGGCAAGGATCATTTGAGGTAAAAGAGAAAATAACTGAAGTGAACTGCAAAGTAAGACAAACTGGAACAACAAGACCAGAGCAGATATATCATGTTGTTGTTGTTGTCTTTTGGCTTTTCCTGGTTAGGGGTCGCCACAGCGGAACTCCGGTCCACTAATGATTGGCAGTAGATTTTGATGAACACCGAGGTGCCAGCTTGACGTTCAACCTTCATCGAAGGCATGCCCATTTACACATGTCTTTCGAACGCCCACCCAACCGCGGGGAGGACATGCAGACTCCACACAGAAGGCACTCCCCACACTCCAGCCGAGAATTGAACGGGAGAACCTCTTGCTGTGAGGCAACAAAGCTACCGCTGCACCACCACGGATATATCATGTAAATGTGTTAAAAGCATGGAGAAAAGCTAAAGCTTGTACATTCAGCTTCAGAGCTGACTTAGTGTGGTACCAGACAATTGTCTTTGCTGTTCAAGTAAACAAAACCTTGTGTAAAGGCCCAGAAACAAGAAGTAAAAATGTTTACTGAGTAATAGAGTTTGTTTTTTCTAAGCTACCTGGTGGAAAAAAATAATAGAACATCATGCTGAGACTGTCCAAGGCTCATAGACAGGCTAAGCAAAGCAAGAATTTGACCATCTAGATTTAACCAAGGGGTGGTCGGAGAGTCTGACATCCCTAAAGCCAAACAGATGACATTGTTTTCAACCCCAAAAGTTGCTTTCTTTATACTGTTCCACCCTTCATAAAGTTACTGCCACTTTTAAAAGGCTTGTGAATAAAATTCTGAAACCTCATACTAAGTGGTCGGCTGTACACCTTGATGACATAGACATTTATTGAGAAGATTAGCAGTCACATTGTCCAAAGTTAATTCTGCCAAGAATAAGTTTTGTATGACAGAAGCCAGATACTTACAGTATGTAATTGGGAGAGGGGTGATTAGGCCCAAGCAGACAAAATATAACACTGTCAAGAATAGCCGTATGCCTAATACTAAACAGCACATGAAAGCATTCTAGTATAGACTGTCCACTGACAGATCTTACAAAAGGTATAGCTCCCATCCACTAGATTTACCATAACAACAGGTGAGGTTTTTAAGCAGTGGAAAACAATTTTTCATTCAGAACCACCATTACTTGCCCTTGGCTTTAATAATCCATTTGTTGTATACATCAGTGCTTCTGGAGTGGTTTAGCAGCTTTGTTATCTCAGAGGCAGGTGGTGAGGAATACCCCATCTGCTAGATAAGGTTGAGTAAGGCCAAGACAATGTACTATCTGCAGAATGAAAACGTCTCACTGTTAAGTAGGCACTAAAATCTGTACAATACTACTTACTGGGATGCAGCTTCACCCTGGTAATAGACCATCCACCTTTGCAGTGGTTATACAAACAAAGGGATGTCAGCCCCAGATTATGCATATGTGTTTTTTTATCCATGTAGCCCTTTAAGTTTGCTGTTAAACATAGACTGGGCAACCGAAACACCATTGTTGGGTTATCTTGGTCCCATCACCCCTCTTTTTTAAGGGACAGGTTCCGTGTAGCATAATGACTGATTCAGTTATGTAAAATGCTTATATACTGCCTGTTACGGTAGTAAAAGCTTGTGATAGTCAGTTATATTATGTGTATAATAAGTAATATGGCAATGAAATCTTGTAGTAGTTAAACAGATGTACACCTGCTGATATGTTATTAAAGGGAAGGATTGTAGGCAGAACAGGCAGAAATATTTCTCTCTTTTCAAAAGCGATTTGCAAGACCAAGTGTGGAAACTCTTGGAGATACCTGTGGAGTCCCAAAAGCTGTGGAAGTTTGTGGAGTATCAAATGCTTTACATTTACCTTCAGAACACCAAAAGCTATGGATTTACCTGTGGAATAGTAGCTTACTTGGGGAGTACCAAAAATTTACCTGGTGCACTTACCAGGAATCTAAGTTGTGAATATGCTTGGAGTTTATGGGTAATTTATTTTGAGCTACATTTTGAAGAAAAGGATGTACATGGACTATTGGATTTCTGAGAGACTTCAAAAAATTGACCTGAACTCCAATCGGGAAAAAAAGTGTGTGTGTGTGTGTGTGTGTGTGTGTGTGTGTGTGTGTATAAATATATATATATATATAAATATATATATATATATATATATATATATATATATATATATATATATATATATATATATCATCCTTGGAAACCTGAAAGAATACCACAATAACACAGAAAAAAAATCATGGTGGGATTGTTAGATGGTCTGAATTTTCTTAATATATTAAGTTCTGGTTAAAAGCACAAGAATTGCAGGGTTTGAATCCACATGGGGGATAAATTACCTTTAATAGTGGGTTTGGCATAATGTTTAAGGTGTTCACCTAACAAACACAAGGTACAGGGTCTGATTCTGATCTCAGGATATTGACTAGACTCAAGATAGCCCTTTAGGGCAGTAAGCCTAGTATTCAACTCTGAACCTATACATAAAACAAGAAAAAAGCAGTAAGACTGCTGAGTGTCCATAAGGCAACAAATGCACAGCAGAATGAAAAAAAAAAGATCTATTGAAAGACTCAAGGGCTAAAACCAGCACAATGAAACTAAACTTTTTCATGGTCTCTTTTGGAATACATGCACCCAGTAGTGTACAACATACATAGAATAGTGAATAGAGTAGCGTAGAGGTATCGTAGAATATATGTTTAATACAGACCGTGAAGTAAAGGGAAAGTAAAGGACTTCTTGAAAGAACTGTATGGGAATGGATGAAAGAGAAATGTGTGTGTATGAACAAAATGTATGACGTATGCTAACAGTAACTGTAGGTTAATCTGTCTGTATTAGTGCAGGGCCAGTGCAAATGTAAAAAAAGCAGACAAATGAAGAGGATGCATAGTTCTTTATGTCCCCTGATTTTGCTTCATATTTTTGCCCTCCCCTTGTAACAGTTTTTTTTTGGCAAACCACTAAGTATTACAATCAGTCAACACTGTCAGAAATTAGAGTTTCATACTTCTTGTTTTTCAGGAGAAACATGCTTCTGTAACACATTAATGTTCTTCATAGTCACTGTTGCAGTACTGAATCTTGGGAACTCCTGCCCACAGGAGTCCACAATCTGCCCAAATACCATAGAAATGTACTATCCCATAGCTAGAAGACACCCTCCCTGACATGAGGTCATTAGTGGTACAAAGGATTCATCAACTGAAACCATCTGAAGTTCTTTCTTACTACATTGACTGCTGCTGAATGCTATCAGTTTTGTTGTCTATTGGTTAGACCTGACATTCCTAAGAAATGCAAGGGAAAGCATTTGAAGAAGGAAGAGGATATTAGGAGGGCCAACAACACTCTCATGTTGCTTGATTCCCCACTCTGGCTTGTGATTGCTGATTTAGGTTGGATACATTTGTAACTCTGAAAATCAGCTTCTGCTGGGCCTAAGACCTCTGTCGCAACCCCTACAGAGGCTCCCATGTTATCTGCCCCTTCCACATCCTCATGAGACAGAACCAGGCAAGCTTTGGTCAGGTCCAGGTCTGTTATATAGGCTCTGGCTTCTTATGCATCTGCTTCAGTTCAGGAGGGAATGCATAATCTATCTGACTTCTAGTGGGAAGGTTCCTCCTGGACCTGATCTGTGACCTGAGACTTTGCCATCTGCCAGACCTAAACCTAAGTTCCTCAAGCCAATGCAAAATACAGAGTAGCCACATCCTATGCTGTCAGTGCTGCTGGCTCCTTCAACCCAGGTCACATCCTAGGACCTTGTCAGACTGGCTCAGGAGTTCATGGATTTCATGAGCTTAAAGCAGATTTTTCTGGAAAAAGGAAAAAGGGACATCTCCCCCCAAAAGGGCTCAGATTCCTATGATTCTGATGAAGAGGAAATGGCTTATGTAAGGCACCTTCCCCCACACCAATACCTTGACTCAGATTCCGAAGACACCTGGTCCTAAGCCTTACCACCTGAAGACCTCTCATTTGGGGACACTATATAGAATGAAAGAGTCCTTTATCTGGGAGTTGAGATAGTTCTCCCAAGCTGAGATCAAGATTTTAAGCCTGCCAGAATCCAGACCTTTGGTTATACCTCCCGTTTATGTTGTCTTGAATGATGTGTTTGATGAAGTATCCTTTTAGCCACCTTCCCTACTCACTGCTCCAAAGAAGCCAGACAGGTTCTGAAAGGTGCTAGACACCCATAGACACCTTTATAAGAACCCTGTGATATATCCAACTGCAGTGTCTCCTGAGTTCATTAAGGAAAATGGTAATCTCCCAGTGAAGTACCTCGTGGGCGGTACTGCTCAGCTTTGGGCGTGTCCAAATTGATTGGCACATTTGACTGACAGTGAGCGCGGATCTCAGACCTCAAACGCGACCTAAAGATCTAGTCCAGTTATATGTACAAACACAAGAGGGTGCTAAATTAAACACAAATAACTTTAAACTGACATGTAAAGAGCCACACTCATACTCTGAACTCTTTCCTCTAAAGGCACGTCAAAGCTACAAGCCATGAATGAAATAGCTTAACTGTAATGTTGTAATGAAATGTGACAGCAGACAGCTAAAAGGGTCTAAAACCGGAGCGCTTTCTTATTTTTCCAACTGTATATTTTACAGACACATAACTGTAATGTTGTAATGAAATGTGACAGCAGACAGCTAAAAGGGTCTAAAACCGGAGCGCTTTCTTATGTTTCCAACTGTATATTTTACAGACACATAACTGTAATGTTGTAATGAAATGTGACAGCAGACAGCTAAAAGGGTCTAAAACCGGAGCGCTTTCTTATTTTTCCAACTGTATATTTTACAGACACATAACTGTAATGTTGTAATGAAATGTGACAGCAGACAGCTAAAAGGGTCTAAAACCGGAGCACTTTCTTAGGTTTCCAACTGTATATTTTACAGACACATAACTGTAATGTTGGGTCTGAAATGTGACAGCAGACAGCTGTCAGGGTTACTAGGAGGCGGGCTTTGCTACTGTGTTTTTCGACAATTACATGACATTGTGAGTCTAGGAGGCGTGTCCGGGGCGGGCTTTGCTACTGCGCATCATGCGAGGTACTTCACTGGGAGATTACCAGGAAAATAACTGGTCTGCTTCCAAGAATCCCTTGCCAGATGATAGGGAAAGTAAAATGCTAGACCACTTTGGCAAGAAAATCTACACTTCTGTTACCCTGGACATGAGAGCTCTCAATCGTCATTTCTGCATGCTAAAATAATTGGAATCTCTGCTAGAACAAATACAAAAAAAAAAAAAAATTCAGTGGAGATTCAGGATAACAGCCTCAAGAGTGACATCCAGGAATTGGCCAGTTTTGGCCTCCAGGTATCCAGACAGTCACTCAAATGTGGCTGTGATACATTTGATGCATCATGCAATGCAGCAGCTATAGGGTCTGTGATAAGGAGACATGCTTGGTTGAAGAATCATCTCTCTCAGAACATGTTGAAGCTGAACTCCTCAGTGCACCCATGGACAATGAGTTTTCTATTTGGACTCCCTGCAGAGAAAGTGTTCCAGAAACTGGAAGCAAAGGGGTAGACCACAAAGTCTGTCAAAGAGTTTTACCAATACCCACAACCTCAGTATAATAAGAATTACAATGCTAAATCTTGGCTGTATCTGTCTCATAAAGACAAACCTAAGGAGCCCAGGAGGAAAAGTTCCAGGTTTCATAAAAAGTGGCAAAATGACCCCCAGACCAAACCTAAAAGGTTAAAAAAACATGGACCCAGCAGAAAGCAGCTATGACTACTCCAAGTTCCTCCCTACCCTGTGTATGTATGTATATAGTATGTATATATATATATATATATATATATATATATATATATATATATATATATATATAAAGTTATATTTATATTTATATTTATAAATACTGTTATGGCTAGGCTTGTATAGTCCCTAAGGCTGATAGCCTAGTACCAACCTATGAACCTATATATATCTATATATATATATATCTAATATATATATATATATATATATATATATATATATATATATATATATATATATATATATATATATATATATATGTGTGTGTGTGTGTGTGTTTGCCTATGATTTATTATGTAATCAAATGCTAATGCAGTCTCTCTAAGTTATATCTTCTCTGGTAAATAAACACTGACTGTAATGTAACACGCCAAACTTTGATTTTTTTTATAGCAAGCCTGTCCTGGTTTTGTACAGTTTCAGTGACACACACACACACACACACACACGCACACACGCACACGCGCGCACACACGCACACACACACACACACTTTGTGTCTGAAACATCCAAGATGCACATTTTTTTCTACATTAACATTTTCTAAGTTTTGTTTTTTATCCAATTGGAAATAAATAATTTACTTCCCTTTATAGACAGAACTGGATATTTAAACAGTGTAACTAACATCAACAACTTAACTCCCAATGAAGGGCTCCTGGCCTTTGAAAGTCTGAGTAACTGTAAAACCTGTGTTGCTCCAGTAAAAGGTACTACATCCCATCTGTGTTCTAGTGTTCATAGGTTGGTACTAGGCTATCGGCCCTAGGGCCTATACAAGCCTAGCCATAACAATTCCCTGGCTATTTCTTCCCACAGTATTTACTTCCTTTAGTCTTTGTGTTTGCTGAAGTGCTAGATGGTATACTGTCACAGGTTACTCAGAAGGGGCAAAATAAGTTTGTTAAAAAACAGAAGGGCAGAAAAAACTGATCAGAGTCTGATAAATTCATTCATACTTCTTTGCCATACCTCACCCCCATTTCTATCCAAACTCTGATTATTGTACATTTAATACCTCTCCTGTCTTCTGTATCCTCCTCATTTTATAACTCTTAACGTGGAAATATGTCTCCCTCTCTGTCTCCATGCTGAGAACAAAACATACTAAGGGGAGAGGGGTCAGTGGGTTTAGTTCTTTAACTAAACTTCTTCTTTTTTCACTGTAATTATATCTTATTTCTTGGTTATTCTTTGCATTAAAGTTATCATTCTAACTATTTCTGCCCATTTATTGCATTGCACACTGCAGAGCACAACACTATGCTTCTGTATGTTCTCTTTTAATGCCCTATACATATCAAATTATAGAAACATTTATTTATTTACTTATCCATCCCACTTATCCCTTGCTGCCTAGATTAGTTCCAGTAGGCTAATGGCTTCTTTTCAAGGGAGAAATGTGCTGGCATTTATACTATTTGAGGAAGTTTGGCCAAGCCATTGGGAAATTTACCCTATTTTTTCCAGTAGATGCTGAGGTATCTTTTACATCTACCTGACATACCATTAACTCAGCTGATGGGACACTCAGGAGTGCAGAATCCCTCTAATGTTGCATTGCAGTGTCACCAAACCAATTACCTGGAGGAGGAATAGATCCCATGGCCTTCTGGTACCAAAGGCGAGTGTGCTGCATATTGTGCCAATGATACTACTACTGAGTTTCAGTTCTGAAATAAAATTCCTTCAAAAAAACAGACACCAGGCAGGTAAGGTTATTAGCGCTTTTGTTCCCTTTATTCACATTCCAATACGGAACTTCATTAGATACACACACCTTACCCACTTCCCTCTTTTTATACATGTCTTTAAAGCAATTACCCCAATCAACACATTTTGCAATTAATTAAATTGGTAATTTGATTCCTCCATTTAAAATTCATGAGAAAGCATTTTAAAAGTATATAAGTATATACATACTTTCCTATTACTGTTCTTCAAAGCTATGATAACAAATTCCTTTCATTTGAAAGTACACTTTTTTAAAAAATCATTTGCATATTGAAAATAATTACTTGTAAATATGAACATTCACTTTATATAATTATGGACCATAAAATGAAAAAGAAAACATTCCTATTCAAATTACCAATTTAATTAATTGCAAAATGTGTTGATTTGGGTAATTGCTTTAAAGAAATGTATAAAAAGGGGGAAGTGGGTAAGGTGTGTGTATCTGATGAAAGTTCCATATTGGAGTGCGAATAAAGAGAACGAAAGTGCTAATAACCTTACCTGCCTGGTGTCTGTTTTTTTTAAGGAAGTTTACCCTGTGTTTCTTGTGGACATTTGGTTTGGACTTTTCGTTTTTATTGTGTATTCTAGTTCTAAAATAAATAAAACCTACTTGTATTTTTTATCTGTTTATAACCATTCTGTGTACTTCCTTCCTGAAAAATGACTACTGTGCAATGTATTTATTTTTTAGTTCATTATACGTATTTTTGATCTTTTTGTATATTATTGTAAAATATTTTATTTGTATGTTTATTGGCATTGCCTGCTTGATCTAGACCATGGCTGCAAAGAATCCCTGGACCATTTCACTTTCCTGATTAACAAACATCAAATAAATAAATAAAGGAGAGGAAACAAAAGGCAAGGGAAAAAGGGAGAAGTCCTTTTTGACCTGCAGAAATCATTCGACTCTGTAGAGTAGGACCTCCTATAGCAAGTCCTGTATAGGAGATGAGTAAGGGGAACAGATTTATAAAACATGTCATGACAGTCTGCAGCCAGCTAGAGACAGAGATAATAACTGGAGGGTATCAGACATGTTAAAAGTTATCAGAAGGCCAAAGCAGGGATGTGTGTTATTCCCAGGCTATTTAGTGTGATGAATGAGGAACCAACAGTTATGGTTAATAAACAGCTAACCACTCCGAAGGAGGAAAGAAGTATAAATGTGCTGTTCTTACTTTATGCAGATGATTGTCTGCTGCTGTCTGAGTTTATAATAGAGGCCCTAGCAAGAGTACTATCCATGTTTGACTGGTCAGAATTGGAATAAGGACTAAAATACAGTAAGAAAAAAACTGTCTTTGTTAGAGTAAGCAGAGGGAAGGGAAAACTGGGGTGTAGGAAATACAGGAAGTGAAATGCTCCAAATTCTTTGGGCTGTATGTAGGCATGACAGTGGGAAGCATAACTGAGAATAATCTGATGGAGACAACGGAGAAGGTGCAGATGATGTTTGATAGAGGGACATCAAAACTTTCACACAAGCTTCCAAAGGGTCCTGGGTTCAGTGTCCATACAAGGATTAGAGTTTTCCTTTCCTGTCAAATTGTTAATACCATACTAGGTTCGTGGTTTGTACTGCATTGGCTACGTATTTGTTTAGAATTATCTTAATGATGGTTTCCTACTTGAAAAGAAACCTGGTTTTGGGGGGAAACAAGATACCTAACTGTCCAGAGTCCTTGTTGATCTAGTGGCAATGACAGCCACGTTATACAATCTCCAGGCAAGGGTCTGAGTTTTCCTTTCCTGCTGAATCTTTAACACAATACTACTTTTGTGGTTTGTACTGCATTAGATGCTTGAAAAAAAAAAAAAAAACTAGAACTGGTATAATGACCCTAGTGAGGACCTGCTGAACAGACAGGAAGAAGGGGGTATGCAACAGAGAAAGGCACTTCATAGAAATGAGAGGCAATGAAACAACAACAGTGTAAATAAATATTTAAGGACCTGAATGGAAAAGGAAGAGGGAGCAACTATCAAGAACATGCACAGAAGTAAAAAGGAGAAGAGGGATGTAAATGCAACCAAGAAAAATAAGGGAAGGTAGTAAAGACAACACAAACTGTAAAATACATGGAATAGGAGCGCAAACCCTAAGAATACTCCACAGATGGTACCTTACTTCAAAGAGATTACAACTAGAGGGAAGAATGGAAAGCAATTCATGCTGGAGGTATGAACAGAAAAGCTCCAAATATGCTGGGAATGTGACTGGGCTCAGTAAGTATGGAAAAAGCATTGGAGATCTGGAAAGACATTTTCCAAATGAATTGCCTAAGGGCAAGGTAGAGCAAATAGGAATAACATGGGAAGAGAGGGAGTTAAGAATGCTGGCAAAGATGGTTAAAGGCATTATGACCAGGACCTTGAAAAGCAGACAAAATTTGACCAAACAAAAAAAAGTAAGGTTCATAACATCACAAGGAGGAAGTTAAAAGCAATCAAAATGAAAGAGAGACAAAAGAAAGAAAGGAGAGGGTAAAGAGGTGATGACCTACTATAGAGTCAAAGCAGAGAGACATAGTGGGGGAGTAGGGTAGCGAAGGGAAACAGCAGGGATCAGAGCTGGATATATGGAACATCTAACCATTGGTGATATCCAGCACACTTTGCATGAGGACTGCAAGAGAATATAACATGATCTCTATAAAAGGAAAATAAGTAATCAAAAGGTGACTTTATGTGTACTGAGATAAGAAGGAGGACTTCTGGCCCTTAATGCTTTTTATTTAAAAATAAATAAAGTATTTATTAATTTATTTACCGGACTGGTACACTGGTCCAGAGACCTTGTTCTGGTATGACACAGGCCTGTTAGGCAAGAATAGCAAAACAGTGCTTAAAGATATAACAGACCATGTACATGATAAACCAATAGTGTGTGGTGTGTGTGTGTGTGTGTGTGTGTGTGTGTGTGTGTGTGTGTCTGAGATAATATTCATGCACACATGTCCTACATATCATGATATCATAGTTTATGCTTTTACCTACTTAAAGCATCATTTTCTTGCTGCATTATGGATATATAGGTAGTAAAAATACTTATATGTAATATAAAATGTATCCGCATAACTTCAAAAAGCAAGGTCAATAAAGAGAGGGACATCCTGTCAGCAGCAGTATATAACTAGGATTATTGACTTTATCTGTACAAATTAGCTGTTTCTGCAAGTAACAGTGATTGAAAACAGACCCACTAAGCCCATTTTCTTCAGTCTGTGAGCAACAGGAAAGTTAAAAAAAAGCCTAGGTGAGTGGCCAAATGGACCCAACGGACAAAAACACAAGCTATAAAAAAAACAGAGCCAAACCAATAAAAGTCACCTTTAGTAAGAACTCAGAGCTTTCGAACCAAACAGTTCTTTATCAATGCATGTACAACCAAGTTAAGATCAACTATTTTTAAATAAAACACCATCCAATCAATGCATTTCAAAATCTCACATGACTAATTATTCAATGGAATTAATTATAATGCAGCAGCCCTAAGATAAATACTGACAGAACACAGTAAGCCTAAAACAAATCTAGTTTACAAACAAAAACATATAAACATATAAAATAGCATATAAAAACATATAAAATGTTATAACAAGTAAAACTATATATGGAATACATCCTAAATAGAACTGTGCTTCTCTTTTAGAACAGGTTTAAGACTATTTACATTATTTAAACCAGGAAGTCTATCAGCCCTAAAATAATTGATCCAGTTATATTCACATAACTCGGTTTTATTAATTATATCTCCTTTTAACTCATACATTTTTGTAGTACTCTAAATGTAAAGGTGTGTTCCGAGCCAAAGCTCATTATATGTTTACTGAGCATTTGTTTCGATATTTCTACGAAATTTCAGAAAGTTGAGATCTAATTCTTTCTTTCAACTTTTGATTGGTCTTGCCTATATAAAAACAGGCACATGACTTACAGTTAGCTACATTAGCAGTAGCACACATGGCAAAAGTAGTAAATTTAAACAATTTGTGCATTATTGGATGAATAAATCCATCATCTATATTGATAGCTCTGCAATATGAGCAATTATAGCATGGTGCAGTGACTTTTTTATTAGCTACAAAACTGTCCATTTCATTACTACAGGCAGAGTCTTTATAACATAAAATGTTTCAAATTCCTTTCTCTTTTATAAATAAATCTTGGTCTTTCTCCCACCACATTCTTAAGCACAGGATCATAGCACAATATAGACCAATTTTTTGGTATCATTTGTTGTATCATACTTGAATGTCTATTGTATTTCATAATATAACCAAGATGAAAATTGGGAGTACTACAATCATTATTTACTCTTTTGTGTATGCTTCTCATAGTAATCCAAAAAATACGGTGCACCAACATCGTATCGATGGGCTGTAACAAATTCTTTATCACTCTTAAGCACATCCAAGTCATAACCCCTAGCTACAAAATCATTACTCATACTCCATAGTTCTTCACTAAAATGAGTATCATTAGTGTTCAATCTACTTGCCCTTAAAAATTTACTTTGGACACACTATTATGCATAAATCTAGGATGCATACTAGTGTAATGCATATAACGCATAGATTGTACATTTTTCCTATGTATCTTAGTATTAAACTGGCCTTTTTTGTACAAAATGGTGATGTCAAGAAAGTTAATAAACTTCATTAGACGTAGTAATATCAAATGTTAAAAATGTTGTAGAATTTTGCAGTTTTCACCCAAAATCCAGTAATGGATTCCAAATAAGGAAGATATCCACAAATCGTTTGTAGAACAACAAATCTGCATGGAAAAAATTACCATTACTGTGGATGAATAATTCCTTCCATCTAGCTATTACTAAGTTGGCATAACTATTAGCACCTGGTGTGCCCATTGCTACACCTAGTTGCTGATGGAAGAGCTGATCGTTAAACATAAATACATTACTGTTTAATATGACATCTAAGATGGAACAACACATTTCAATTTTTTCATGAGAAAAACTATATGTTGATATAAATGCTCTTATAAATTGTATTCCTATATCATGAGGAAATACAATAAACAATGATTTTACATCCATAGTCATTAGTAGAAACTCATTAGTATCTTTCACTTTAGACCAGTCGAATTTATAACCTTGTTCATATGTAATGTGGACAAATGGAATGGAAATCACAAATTTAAACCTAGTTTGGCTATATTTATAACATTGTTGGGGGACTCGGTGATTGCTCCCAATTTGCAATCATCAGCCACATGAAGTCCAAGTTTTTCTGGACTTCTGAGAAATAAATTCCAAATAGTAAGGGGCCCAGCACAGAACCCTATGGCATGCCACATTTTAGTGTGTTATCCCAGCCATCTGGCAACTGTGCTAGTGGCACTTTATTTGCTAATAAGTTGAATCAGCTAATCAGCTGGAGACTACTTTCATTTTTAATTTTGGAACCTTGGTCCTACGTAGATTAAACCAGGAGGTGCTGTTAAATTTTTGAAGAAATTTCACTGCCAACATGTTTATATATAAGTGTGTGTGTGTGTGTGTGTGTGTGTGTGTGTGTGTGTATGTATATATATATATATATATATATATATATATATATGTATATACATACATATATATATATATATATATATATATATATTTTTTTTTTTTTTTTTTTTTTTGATGTGAGTACATACACACATTATGAGAGGGTGTTGTTTTATTTTTTATGTGAACTTGGCTGAATTTTTTGATGATGTTGTTGCTGTAGAATTTATTGCAATTAAGTTGTAATTTTGCTGCTGTTGAAGTCCTATGAGAAATGTAGTAGTTTTTCATGACAAGGGATGTGTTTATGTATAATGTACACTGGTCACTTTAAAAGTGGGATGTATAGACAATTTTTGAACCACAATTGTTTAATTGTGTAGTTTATTTAAGCTTTACAGTTTGATATGTTAATATCCCTTGAAGGCGAAATGCCGAGATACCAGGATTAAAGCTGTTTGGTACTACAAACCTGTGTACGCCTTTTGGATTTATTAGGTTTTTTGTGTTCTTTCTTTGGTTTTGATAAGATGGCATGCCACTGGTGACTGGTCTTTTGCTAGAGGTGAAGTCACCCACTTTGACAGTATGTGTCCTGTTGATGAGATAGTTGGCAACACATCTGGTAATGTTAGAGTTAATTCCCAATTGGGAGAGTTTCTGTATAATATGCAAGTGGAGGATTGTATCAAATGCCTTGGTTAGGTCAAGATAGACAGTATGCACTGCCTTTTCCTCATCCAGGGCCTTGGTGACTTTCTCAAAGAAGTCAACCATGTTTCACTGGCATGATCTACCTTTAATGAATAAGAACTGGATTGGGTCCAGATATTGGAGATTACCCATGTCCTTTATGTCCATAACAGTTTTTTCCATGGCCTTGCAGATGAGGCTAGTCAAGCTTAATGGGCTATAATTCCCAGTGTTGGTTGATGGTCCCCCTTTGTGCAGAGGCATTACTGTTGCTGTCCTCCATTTTGCCAGAACATAACCAGTTCACGGGCTGTGGTTAAACAGGGATCCAAGTTGGTTTGCTAGGTCATGTTTTAAGTTGTTTAAAAGGCAATAATGGATGCTGTCTGGTCTCAGTGATGCCATGTTGTTGGCCTTGGAGAACTCCAACATGACCTGCTGTCTTGAGATAAAAGGCTAGGAAGGTGGCAGGTATACTTTGGGGGATGACTGGAAGGGACAGGGTAGTGAAGTTTGCTCCAAATCTGTTAGTTAGCAGGTTAGCTATTACCTCTGGTTGAGTATGAGTGGTGCCATCCACAACCCATTCAACACATAGCTGTGTATTCCCTTTTATATTTTGGATGTAGTTAAAGAATGCCTTGTGATTATCCTTAGCTAGGGAGGCTATTTTTTGCTTCGCAATTAGCTTTTGGAGGACTTAACAGTATCTCCAATTTGCTTGTTTAAGCTAGAGAGGGGATTTCTTCCACTGCTGAGCTAGTTCCCCTTCCGTTCTTGGACATTAGTTTCTTTCTCTTGTTGTGTAACCTGTTTATACTAGGGATCCACCAGCATGGCTTGTTTTTTATCAAGATCTGGTTTTAATCTGTCAGGTATAGCTGATTCTATACAACTGCTTAAGTGGTCATACAAGGCATTGGTGTACACCTCTGCATAGGAAGTCTGTGTTGTCTGCATTTGAGGAGGCTTTGAAACTTCTTATACCATCACTTAGTAGAAGGTAGCTTGTCTTTGAAAAAGTTCTTAAGCATTTTTGAGTTTAAAGGGGTATCTTGTCTTATAATTACATTGAGCAAGTCTGATTTATGATTTGATCTTACCAGGGAAGACATCATGGGGGGGGGGGTTTGCAATGCTCTCCCATATTATTGAGTACTATGTCCAGGACATTTGAGCCTTCTATGGGTGTGCTGAATAGCTGTTCCAGAGCATGTGCATTGACAAAGTCCAAGAACCTCTGAGTCAGTATATTTATGGTCATGTATGTTTCCAGTTGATGGCAGGATAATTAAAATCACCCCTGAATAAGGTGTTGGGCTGTATGGCAAGTGACTCCAGTAAGTCCAGATACGCAGTATGCTTTTCCTGTTTCATGGTGGGGGATCTATAGCTAGCTATGATGTGGTAGGGGCTTTGTCTATAGTTAATTGGACATGGAGTAGCTCCTGAGAGTCATACTGTTTGACCAGTCTCGAAGTGTACTTATCCTTAATAAAGATCAATACACCTCCTACTTTGGTTCTTTCTTCCTCAGTTTCTGGTCTGAACATATGGAAGGCATTGTAGCCTTGCATGGCCAAGGTGCTTTCCACACATTTGAGCCATGTCTTGGTGACTGCACATGTCAGCATCTTTCAAAGTGAGGAGTGCAGTTTCTTGTTTAGACTCCTCGCATTAAGCATCAGTACCTTCAGTTTATCTAGAGATGATTTTGTTATGTTAGGAGGTTGGTTATTTTGACAATGCCTAAAAAAGGCACAGTAGGGATGGCTAATACCTTTGCTAATATTCAAAAGCCAAGAAGAGACCATCACTGGCAAAGCAGTGTGGACTGTTGACCATGTTTTCCCAGGCTGACAGATATTGGATCCCCTTGGACTGACACCAATCAGTGTCAATGACCACTAAGCCAATTGTTGAAGTCAATTATTTTTTGTTTCTATTATGGCATCATCCTTGGAGAAAGTAGAATGCTGCTTAAAGATAGGCTTATACCTGCCTGTGACACATAATCTGAAAGCTCAGTTATGTCAGTCTTCATATAGTCCAGTGAGATATATCTCATATCATTCACTCCAACATGGACTATAATGGAATCATACTGGTACTTGTGGTTGAGTGACTTCAGTGCTTGAGTGACTTAACGGATCCTGGCACCTGACAGGCAGTTAACAGTAACCCGCTCCTTAGCCAGCCTGGTGAGCGGAATATCCTTGTGTCTCACAATGGAGTCACCAGTAACCAGTACATTAGATTCTGTGGTGTTACACCTTATGGCCTTATTTGTTGAGACACTGGTGTGTGCGCTATTATGTGTTGTGGTTGTTTTTTGCATTGTTGTATGTATGAGTGGTTTCCATTTGGGAGGCCTCTGATCTTTTGTTAAAGTTACTAGTGAGTACCTCTGCATATGTGAGTTTATGTGTTGTGTCCTTATTTAGTGTTGGATGTGTTTGTGCGCCGACAACCTGTTTGGCATTCGATTCGTCCTTATGTCAGAGTCTTGCCTCCAATTTCATAGTGTAACTATAGTTCTCACATAAGGTATTTGTTTGTTCAGGAGTAAGTGGTTGTCGGTATACATGAGACAATTGCTACATTGCCTCAAGATGCTCATGTCTATCAGGCTGGCCCAGAGAGATGATGGGAAACTGCCCATCCATGATGGCAAGCTCTTATTGTATGTTTTATTAGGGAAGGGAAAGGGTTAATTTGGCAGGACTGTGCTGGTAGTACCGAGACTACAAGAGGGACTTATACTTTGTATAGGCTAAGGTTGATCAATAAGGTGCTTAGTGCATAATTGAGTTGGTAACAGTTTTGAAATTCTGCTGAAGAAAATGAAATAAGCATTAAAAGTATGCACTGCATGCTCACTGTGAAGACCTCTGGGAAATAATAAAACTTATTAGAAACAAATAAATGATTTATTGTTGATAATACTAAAGTTAAGCTGGGTTATGTGAGCCAGTGTTCATGCATGTGTATAACAAGGAGTGTTTTCCAAACCAGTCTTCAAACCAAAACATCAGTGATATAAGGTACTGGGTACCATCACTTCACACAAAATTTTGTGATTGCTAGAAGTAAATTGAGAAGTTGATTATTTGTGCATAGAATATTATGGCAGTGAGACACATTACTACAGAGAGATTTATTGAGCATAACTAAACTGAACTTCAGACGTGCATCATTTAACTGGATTGTGGATAGGATGCAAGCACAGTCCTTATAAATTTCATCTTGCTATGACCTCCATAAAATGAACTGAAGATGGCAACAATTCAAAGTACATGGGAGTGGTGATTAATAATCTTGACTGATTTAGTTTGATTGGATAACTTAAGAATTAGCTTTTCCATCACTCCTCAGTTTCAAGGAACCCTTTGTGATGGCTCCAGTGCCTGTATCCAATTTGCCCATTCATTACTGGAGGGGGCAGGAGCCAGGATAGGTAAAAGCTCTACAGACCACTGTACCTATCTAGAAAGCCCTGCATGCCCATTTGTTTTCTCAGTGGTGACAGATTGGTGGTAGGGAGTGGGTCAGCTTTCTAGTCCCTTTGTTTTGCTGCTTGCAGACTTGCCATAGCTGCCTGGTTGGGAGTAGAGGCATGCATGCTCTCACATCCATGTCTTCTTCCCTGATCCAGCTGAAAGTTCCCTACCCAATACATAAGTCAAGGTTGACATTACATGAGGGATATACATCAAACCACTGTGAGGTATTGCCAATGAGCCAAGATTAGTAACCTCTCTCCCATTGAAGATGAGCGAGCTGGCTTCAGCCACTCAAGCCCATCCTCATCCTTGTCCCTCAGATTCCTGTGCTACCAATTGAGCACTGGCCACATGGGCTCCAGTCTGGGCTTCACCCCTCTGATGGGGCCTGGCATCTAAAGGACTAGATCTTGAGTGATGCAGTAGGCTTAGCCTATATGGATTTTTGCAGTATAAGAGACAGGTAATTGATTGGGAAGCTGAGTAGCCTTGCAGTAGTCTGCTGGAATGCAGGCTTCAAAACTGAGGTGAAAACAGAGTAAGATATGGAGAGCAAGAGAACTGTAATTAATTGCATGCCTAATTTACGTATGTAATGCATGTATGTATTTATTTATTTATTTGGCATTTGCTTACCAGGAAAGTCTAACTAGGTCATGATGTACCCATTTTCAGCGAAGGCCCAGGGAGAAAAGCTCCTTTCACATATGGTTAACAGAATGAAAAACTAGACAGACGTAATAAAGTCATAACATTCAAGCACAAATATGAAAACAACACACTAGTTTGTCAGAATAATAACAGACACAATAAAGTCAGTTAGTATAGCAAACTATATGGGGACTAAGTTTTTTTATTACCTAACAAAGTGATATTGCACATGTACTGAACATGCTGCTATGTTTCTGTGCAGACTGTACCAAGGCTATGTTGTTGTTGTGTCTTTCGGCTTGTCCCGGTTAGGGGTCGCCACAGCGGAACTACGGTCTGCTAATGTTTGGTAGTGGATTTTTACATGCCGAGTTACCAGCCCTGATGCACAACCTTCAACGAAGGTACGCCCATTCACGCATGCCTCCACACAGAAGACGCTCTAGCTGAGAATCCAATGGGACAACGTCTTGCTGTGAGGCGACAACGCTACCGCAGCACCACTATGGCGGGTAGATTGTACCAAGGCTATAATATGACTAAATGGAAGGGACTGGAACACAAGGTGTATGATGCCTGAGAAACAGCAGAGTGTTTAGGAACATGGCATATGACGCTACCCAAAAATGTTATGCACTGAAAATGTAGAAAATGAATACCAGTCAGATGACAAGGAGAGGGGTGTTCCAGCCCTCCTGTAGAATGAGATCCATTAATTATTGCATGTAATGATCTTACAGTGGCAAGGCATTTTAATAAATTAGCAAACCATTATTAATGCAGCTATTTATTACTCAATCTGATTCTGAAGTGTAGTGCGAGGGAGACATTTTAGGGTTGGATTTGTAACTGTATCACTTTCTGGTAAGTCCTCAGTGTGTTATTTTGTGTCCATTGCTTCAGAAGTTATGTTAGAGAAACTAGTGTGTTGAAGAAGTACAGAAAGGGCAGCTAGAGTATTGGAGAAAATCATCCTAAACAATATATGAGGGTAGTAGATATTTTATCTTGCATATTATAGGTAAAAATTGAATATAAAATATTATAAAGTGACTGGCCGTTAAAATTCTAAGCAAACACGCTGACTGGTTATCCCAATCAGCGTGCCTGTTGTAAATCAAGCATAAACAATGGAAAAAAAGTCTGGTCGCCCAGACTTTCTTCCATTAATATACGTTATAAAAATGTTACTTTTCTTTCATTTAAAACAAAATTAACTTACAAAACCCGAAACTTCGAACAAATGAGAGAGACGACAGAGAAAAATAAAAGGCTAATCAGGTACATTATGCAAAACTAGAGAAACATAGCTGATTATCCTTGTATTTTCTCTGTCCCGCCTCTCTGTACGGTGAAAGTCTCCCAGTCCCCCCCCCCCACCCACTGGAACCAAAAAAACACAGCACAAACGGTCCAGCAGCTCTAAAGAAACAACTAACAACACTACACATGAAAGAGGTGCTACCACAGCAGTCTGAGGCACATAGACTGCCACTGCATCATTGGAATTAATTGGATGGTGTAAAGTCTTTCTAAATAGGTGGGCAAAGATTCTGCTCCACAAAGTACACCACCAAAGTGATACATCAGTAATACATTTTGCTGTAACTTAGTGATTTATCATGTTGGTGGTGTACTTTGTGGAGAGGAATCTTCATACACCTGTTGAGAGAGACTTTACACCATCTAATTAATTATAGTGATTCATTGGTGGTCTGTGTGCCTCGGACTGCTGTGGTAGCAGCTCTTTCATATGTATTTTTTTTATATTTAAAAACAACAACAACAAAAAAAAGCAGTACAGATCTTCCTTTTTTTGTTGCTTTCTTTACATAGCACTGATGTACTGTGTAAGTGTGGGAATGAAAGTCCCATACACATGCGCAATATGTCAGGAAAGCCCCAGGATACCGGAGAAAATGTGGAAGAGCAGCATGCCACCCTTAAACAAGGACATTATTTAAGAAAGTAACTTTTTTCTTAAATGTCATTGTATAGCTGCACCAACCCATGGCTGGGTGTGGGTAATGCTGGATTTACCCACTGTTCGATTTGTTTGGTCACCCTCGTTACTAAACCATGCCAACCATGGGTAAATCCAGCATTACCCACACCCAGCCATGGGTTATTGTATATTATACCATGACCCCCCCAAAACGTGCACGCTGATTGGCCAGCGTGCACATTGTAAATCGAGTTATACTAACGGAAAAAGGTCCGGTCACCCGGACTTTTTTCCATTAGTATAACTTTACTTTTAAAACACTGTCTCGCTATGTTAAATGGGTTTAACATAGCAAGACAGCTTTAAAATAAGCAACGGAGATCTCCGTTGCTTATTTGAAAGCTGTCTCGCTATGCTAAACCCATTTAACATAGCGAGACAGGTTTAAAAAGCAGCGGAGAAAGCAAGATCTCCGTTGCTTTTTACTGTTCGCTATGTTAAATGGGTTTAACATAGCGAGACAGTTTTAAAATAAGCAACGGACATCTCCGTTGCTTATTTTAAAGCTGTCTCGCTATGTGAAACCCATTTAACATAAAAAGCAACGGAGATCTTGCTTTCTCCGTTGCTTTTGCCCACGGCTCTGATGTACTGCGCAGGCCGCAGTACATCAGAACTGCCGCGGATGCCAGACATCTGCGGAAGGGCAGTAAACAGGCATTATACTATGCCATTATTTAAGAAAAGTAATAGTTTCTTTTCTTAAATAATGTCATGGTATAATAGCAATAACCCACTTCTGGGTGTGGGTAATGCTGTATTTACCCACGGTTGGCTTTGTTTGGTGCCTCGGGCTTCGCCCTCGGGACCAAACCACACCAACCGTGGGTAAATCCAGCATTACCCACACCCAGGCGTGGGTTATTGCTATAATACATTAGCAGTTTGCTGGTGTATTGTAACAATAAACATACTGCAGACAGAGGAAAGTCTTTTTCAGATTGATAAAAGCATGAGGAACAGTAGGTATATGATGAAACTAACTCTTTAACGCAAGTACAAAACCCAGAATTGCATGTCTGAAAAGTCCATGAAATAAACTGCAATTACAATGAAAAGGTAATGAATTTCATAACTCAGTGTTACACCATTTTTTGGGGGAGAGAAGGAAGCTTTTTCTGCAACCACCTCATGTACCACTGCTTTGTATATACTAAGTCCAAGATGACTGTGCCTTAAAATAGGTGGAATACTCCAAGGTACCATAACTTTGGAGCTATATTCGCACATTTATCTCTACTGTTCTTAAGATTATACTTACTAGGTAGCAGATGAAATTGTACAGGGGCTAGGGGCAGAAGGGATTCAAGAAAGATTTACTTCGGAGAGCAAAACGTATATCAAATGCATGAAAATAACTACCAGTGAAGATATTAAAGGCCATAGAAGAACAGGGTTAAAATATGTTGTTTAGAGACAGGAAATGTTAAATAAACAGTCAAGGAGATAACTGGAGCTCAGAATCTACAGATACTGAGTTGGCAGGGAAAATTTGAGCAAAGCTATTAACATAGACTTTTTTTGTTAGACAGGTCTGTGAAATGTTTGTACATAAAATTGAACAGTGTTACTGTTTTGAAGGATCACTGTCTTAAGCACAGCACTACCATTCCAAAGTACTGCATTTCACAGTAAATCTTCTTCCTGGATGTGTGCTTTGAAATTTTGTACAGACATGTTTTTGCCCAAATTTGTTTTATGTTCACGATTGCATATTTTGAATAACCCATCAGTATAATACAAGCCACTTGCATGTAATTTACCAAAAACTACTCTGGATTTAAAAATTACTCATCAATTAGTTGACAGCTCTATGAATGATACCCAAGAGTCATCGGCTCATCTGTCTTTTAAATGTTAATTTCTACATTCCTAACTTATGATAAACGGGCTTGTCATAGGTTCACTTCTTCCCGATGCTACTTAGATCTGAACTATATCAAAGCAAACAAAACTCCAGTCTTCAAAAAGCAGCAAATAGCTTGTGGTTTCAGGAAAGCATTTTGTGCTGAAATGTGTTGTCCAAGCTGTAACATCTTTTCATATAAAGCCTAATTTAAATTTCATACAAAAAGCATATGTTGCAATATAATTCAGTACAAGTGAGATTTATGTTTTAATTACAAATATGTGTAATTAGGTTTTGGGTTTGTGACCTACTGTAGATAAAATTTGTTTTTATGGAACATTTTGGAACTATTTATTAAAACTAAACATGACAGAGAAGAAACTTTTATTTCATGCTTTTCACATGTACCTTTAAAATGTGCTAAACATTATATTGGGCAACAATTGCAGATACTAATTGTTGACTGCACTGTGCAATTCTGCATGTATACTGTTTTTCTACTTAATATAGTTGGCAAATTAAAATTATGTACATGCTCAATTAAAAGGATATTTAATGGAAAATAGAAGGGAGCTTTGTCATATACCTGGTGGTAATTTATTATTCCTAGTGCAGCTCATGTTATATTGTTCATTGTTATTGCTATGAGTCCTTCTTCACTGAGGATGATCATGTACTGTTTGTCTATGAGATTTTTTTTCTTTGCAAGACTGAATGCAATGTTTAAACTTACAAGAATTTGGAATGTTTGTGTGGCTAGATAAGATGTAGTCTCAGTTTTCTGTAATGATGCCACCTGTCTTCCTCTGTTTCTTTTTCTCCAGTTTTTTGTCACTTTTTCTGTGTTTGCTTTAGGGCTCAGTGATATATAACAAGACTGTATAACTTCCTGTCTCTCTCCCCTCTTGACTCATCTTTTTCACTTGTTTTAAGAGTCTGTGGTTCATCTGGGAGATTATTGAGTTGAAGCAAAAAAAAAAAAAAAAAAGGGAAGCATGTGATTGGAGAATCTCTGGTTTACTGTAGCAGTAAGTTCTCATTACAGGCCAAATTGTGATGATTGTCATTCTTTTCTCTGATTTAAGAAACAATCTGGTGTTTCTTCTCATGAAAGGAAAAAATGGTATCCTTATCCATGCAGTATTGATGAAAAAAATCCATCCATACAAGATATAGGTATCATCACCAATAGGTGCTGATCATGGAAACAAGGGCAGAATTTGGCTAGGCTTGTAAGGGCCCTAGGACCATTAGCCTAGTAACCTCCTATGATCCTATGAAAAACTTTGCTAAGTTTTTTTGTTTGTTTGTTTGTTTGTTTTACTCTTCTCCTTATTTTCCAAATCATGTGTCAAGATTCTGGCTTCAGAATGAAACAGAAACCAACCAAAAACAGAAAGGCGTCTGGTTTTTGCAATAACATTGTCAGGATAGGGATGTTCCTTAAGTATTGCCTGCATTTTTATCATAATAATATAGACAACTAACTTAAATAAGACATACCGCAAGTACACTTATGTAAATGCGACAGCAGTTTACAAGCATTATTTAAACACCTTTAAACATTCTTCTATAGCAGTATCTACAAATAAAAATGAATTATAGCAGTAACTTTGTTGGTAATATTTTTATAATTAAACATATACTTTAGCAAATCTGAGGCTGTAACTGTCAGACAGGTAGGAAAATGTATTTTATTTGATAACAGGTCGTATATCTTAGAATTTATATCTGGATAGTTAGTAAGATTTAAAACCATTTTACCCTGTTTTACACCAACAATTTTATTTATTTGTTAACTGGAAAGTGGGTTAGTCCAAAGTCCCTTTTTGGCCATGACCTGGAAGAGGGTATCTATAATGTAAAACAGGCATTTTTTATGACAAGTAGTTTACATACCCAATTTAATTATGTATAATATAATACAATGTGTACAGTTTCATATGACATAGAAGTAATCATTAGTGTATTTAGAAATCCAATTTAAATCAGGCTTGTGTTGGCATAGCAGATAATGAATAAAGAATCAGACTTGATCTAGATTAAGGGGCAATGATTTAAACCATAAACTGTTCTCTTGTGGTATGTAATACCATCATAATAACCACTTTGCATATGGACGTATGGCTAAGTGGATGGTTCAATGAATGAGGATTTGAAAGTTAGGAACGTTATTTAGTGAATTTGATTCAGCCCACATCTGGTGAAGTAGCTTGAAATGAAAATGGAGTTCAAATTTCGTTAATGTGTTTTGACTGTGCGTTCGTTGGTGAAATAAATGTTTGTGTTGCTTAATTTCCTCAGTTTGTATCTTCATGGTTTTGCTGTCCAGGGTATTATTCTTGTTTTACTAATACCATCATAATAAACTGGCCACCAGAGCAGGCTTTATAAAATCAATTTTCATAAAAAGTCTTCAAGCTGTGATGCAAAGGACAATGAGAAGGGCAAAATTGATTTAGTAAAGCAAAGTGTCAAATACCTGCAAAATAACTGCCAAACTTCAGACAAAACAACAGATGTGTTGTTGTCCTGTCTCGGCTTCATTCTTACCAGGTTGGGTTCAGATGTGATCCATTGATCCGACTCTGCCTTTATATGCAAATTCGAGGTCTTCCACAAACTCGTGGCTAAACCCTATCCCAGCATGCACTCGGTAAACTCCCCAGATCTTGTTTGCCGCTAAACAAGATCGGGTGTTCATTCTACAGGCTTTGGCTAAGAATACTCTTTATTATAATCACTATTGTTGGAAATTGCCTATTCTTCTCTGTTATCGATCTAGATAGCTAGTTATTGTGCTAGTTAGTTATTTCCACTTTGTTGTGGCTGATTTTCTGCTGTTGGCCGTCATCTTCTACCTAGGCCTTATTGTCCCTATCCCGGCTTCCTCCTTAAGACTTTTAATAGCCCGTTTAAGTTAGAGGGCTCTTCTTCCTCTTGTTTTTCTCTTTCAGGAACCTTGTTAAGGTCAGTTCATTTAAGTTAGAGAACTTCTTTATCCTTAGCCCATTTAAGTTAGAGCTATCTCTTTTCCTTTCGGTCTCCCGGGCATAGCCCATTTAAGTTAGAGGGCTGTGCCCTCCTTTCAGCCTCTATATCTGTTTTTCATAGTTAAGTTTACTGTTAAATTGTTGTTGTTTAAAAATAAAAATAAAAAAAAACTTCTCTAGCCAATTTCCCCTGTTACTATCCCTTTTTTTCAGGATGTCTTCTAAAGATTCGAAACCCTCCGGTTTCAAAAAATGTGAATAGAAAATGTCTTAACTGATAGATATACAATTTGTGTCTGTTGCCTAAGAGCTGTCCATCTCCAGGATTCTTGCTCCATTTGTCATACTTTTAATCACAGGGCTGTCCTGGAGAGGAAAAAATAAACTGATACTGAGAGGTCTCTTAACAACTCCCTTCTCAGAAGCAATACAAGAAGGTCCAGGTTTATCAAAGGCTGACCAATCTCCATCTTCAAAATATGACAAGTCTGGGAAGAGATCTTCCTCTTCTAGTACTCCATTGAAACCTTCAAAAAAGGCTGCCAAAATTTCAACACCGGATCCTAAGTCTGTTGGATCTGAAAAATCTACAGCTCTGGCACCATCAGTCTTGGTGCCAGTAGAGTTTAAGTTGCAGAGCTGGTTGCCTGTTTTGGAGCCGTTATCCCCTACTCTAAGATCACCACTACTTCTACCTTCCAAGTCTCCAGCCCCCTACACATGGTCTTCCAGGAGCACATCCGATGATGACGTGGATCGAGTGGTGCAGAGGCTAAGGACACTGTTACAGGATCTTCAGATCCCACCATTGCTCCGACATCCTCTGCTCCATCAGAGCTCGAAGAATCTAGGAGCTGATACTCTTCAGTTGGGTCTGAGGGGATGAGCTGGATCGTACAGTTGTCGGATCTGACCTTGCCTCTCGAGACATCAGCTCGAGTGAGCTTGTCTCCTACCTCAGCCTCGGGGCCATCGTTCTTGATCCCGGGGGTTCCCTTGACTTCTTTGGGTTCAGGGACATACTTGGATCAGGGGTGGTGGGGGGCTTTTGAGGTGATGAGGAGAGTACTGTCTCCACAGGCAGTTCTGTTGTCATCTCCGGGCATTCTTTCCCCAAAAGCACCCGTGCCTGCCTCTATATCCTTGCATCCACAGGGCTGTGGAGATCCTACGCCTAAGGATGCCCCACAAAGTACCCTCCAGTCTTCTGAAAGCTCTCCAGAGTACCCCTCTGAGGAGGTCCCTTGGAAGAGGTTATGTAAGAGGAAGCACTTAGACTCCCTAGAGGAGTCCATCACTTCTGATATGGACCTCGATGAAGCTGAAGGGTCCCCATGGTCGCCTCCTAATAATTTCTCCTTTGGAGACATCTTAGAAATACTTAAGCAGAGAGGCAGCTGGAAGTCCACCAACCCTTCAGCAGAGAAGTCCATGTACCTGAAGGCCTTTGGATCTCACCCTTCCTCCACTTGGGTGTCGCCACCTTTTGACAAACTTTTGGATCTAGTTTCTTGGAAGGTGTGGGAGTCTCCAGATTCAGTGGAACCTGTTCCACGGAGGCCAAATAAGTTCATCACATCCCCCTCAGACAAAACCTTTTTAACTAAAGGAGTCCCAGTAAATGCTATGGTTGTGCCAGCAGCCACCAAGAAGGAACTCTCAGAGACACCTTCTTCTGTTCATCCACCGAACAGGGAGTCTCGTACAATGGACAGATAGAGAAAGCGCATTTTTTCTTCAGCGACTTTTGCTCTATTTTTCTTGATTACAGAGAGATCTCCTGAAGGAGTTAGGAGATACTCTCCAAGGTTCAGTAGCTGAAGGGGTTTTGGATAAAGTTTCCTCTCAGCTCTCTACCTTAAATTCAGTTGTCAACTCCTCTATGAGACTGATTTCTTATGCAGCGGATGGAGCGAGTAGAGCAGTGGGTTCAGGAATTTCCCTAAGGAGACATTCTTGGATGCACTTGTGTGACTTCTCAGAGCTCTTTAAATCTTCTGAACACCCAGTTTGATGGCTCGTCTCTGTTCGGGCCCAAAGTCAAGGACACACTAACCAAGTGTGAGCAAGATGGAAAGACTCTGTCTGCCGTAGGAGTCTGTCTTTTCCTACCTACCAGACTATATCCCAATGGTCATAAAGGAAGTGGAAAAATGTGATTTTGAAAAATCTCAGAGAGCTTTCCAGGACACATGTGGTGACTCTTCTCCCAGGGGCTGAGGGGAAAGTAGTAATGGAAGAAGCTCACCACATGGCAGAGGGGGTCTGCAGAATCAGGGCAACAGAAAATCTTTCTTTGTTAAGCCCTTCCAGTGCTCCTGAAAGGATGCCCATCTGTCCATCTCTGGAGGCAGTTCGAAGCCGCTTATCTGTGTATCCTGAAGCCCGGCTAGAAATAACAAAAGACAAGTGGGTACAAAGTATCATATCCAGAGGTTACTCCATACCCTTTTTCTTCCCCATCCCAAACATAAAAAAGATCCCAGATGTCCCACCCAGTCAAAGGGAACAGGCAAGGTTAGAAATTCAAAAGTTGCTAGACAAAATAGTCATCCAAACAGTCCCCGCAGACCAAATAGGATCTGGAACTTACTCAAGATTATTTTTAGTTCTAAAGAAAACAGGGGACTGGAGACCAATTCTGGATCTCAGCAATCTAAACAAATCAGTAAGAAAGTCCAAGTTCCAGATGGTAACACTGCAGTCAGTACTCCCTTTTCTGGGACAAGATGATTGGATGTGCTCAGTAGATCTCCAGGATGCATACTACCACATAAGAATGGTCAGGCGATCCAGGAGACACCTGCGGTTTTGGCTGGGAGCCAGTCACTACCGTTTTTGAGATCTGCACTTTGGCCTCCCTACAGCCCCCAGAATGTTCACCAAATGTATGGAAGTAGTTGCGGCTCACTTGAGGTGCCTAGGATTCCAGGTGTTTCCATACTTATACGGCTGGCTCCTAACCGCCACCACCAAGCATCTACTAATAAAAGCAAGAGACACCACCTTACAGCTCTGCTCTCACCTAGGAATTACAATAAACTATGAGAAATCTGCCTTCCTGCCTTCTCAGCATGTTGTATTTATAAGAGCAGAATTGGATACAACAAATATGATGGCCAAACTTCCTCCAGAAAGAATTCAAGTTCTACAACATCAGGTTCTAAATCTTTTCACAAAGAAGAATGCACAAGCAAGGATAGTCCTAAAAGTTTTGGGGACCATGGCAGCAGCAATAACCTTGATCCCCTTTGCATGTCTACACATGAGAATTCTCCAGTGGCTACTGTCCACTCAGTGGTCAATGCAGGAATTACCAATGTCCCACAAAATAATGATAACAGAATCTTTCAAAAAAAGACCTTCGTTGGTGGCTTTATTCCACTCATGTGATGCTAGGTCGACCATTTGTACTTCCCCAAACATTGGCCACAGTGACCACAGACGTGTCTCAGATAGGGTGGCGGGGCATTATCTGGGAAAGACGGCCCAAGGCACCTGGCAGGATCACAAGGCCTATTTCCACATCAGTGTCCTAGAGATGAGAGCGGTGCTTCTGACATTGCAAGCATTCCAGGACTCTCTTCCCCTGGGAATTATTGCAATACAGACAGACAACATGTCAGTTGTATGGCACATAAACTAACAAGGAGGGACCAGATCTTACCCCCTTTGTTGAAAGGCCCTGAGAGTATGGCAGTGGCAACCTCCTCTCAACGCTTTCTGAAAGCAATGCACATCCCAGAAAAATCCAACGTGATAGCAGACAGACTCAGCAGAGATTCTGATGCCTCATGAGTGGTCCCTAAAGCAGGAAGTAGCGGAAAAGATTTTCCACAAATGGGGCCAGCCTTGCTGCAACCTTTTTGTGACATCCATGAATGCCAAAATGCAGCATCTACTTTCCCCTTATCTCCCCCCCCCCCCCTGGCGGGAGTCACCAAGGGATGCACTTGTCCACGATTGGCCCTCGGGTCTCCTCTACACTTTTCCTCCCATTTCATTAATACCCAAAGTTCTTCAGCAAGCCAATTGCTTGGGAAAGGACTTGATACTCATCGCCCCATAATGGCCTCATCAAATCTGGTTCTCCTTCCTGTGGCCTCATCTTCAGGAGGAGCCTTGGATTCTGGACCCAATTCCAGACCTTTTGCCTCATGTGTCAAGAACGCTCCATCCTTCACTTCAGACACTCAATATGACAGCTTGGCTGCTCCAATTCCGACCATAGCCAGGTTTCCTAACCTCTTTTCATCAATTTAACACATCCTAATTTCTTCTCATAAGGCTTCTACAAGAAAGATATATAGAAGCAAATGGAAAAGCTTTTCATTATGGGCTTCTCATAACCACATTGATCCCTTTACTGCTCCAGTCATTTCCATTCTAGGATTCCTAGCAAAATTATTCAACGAGGGTGCAACTGTGGCTACCATTAGACTTCAACTAGCAGCAATATCTAGTTTTCATATAGGTGAATCTGGTCTCAACATGATGTCTCATAGGCTATGCAAAGCTTTCCTTAAAGGTACTTTATTACTACAACCACCTATCAGAGACCCCCCAGCACCATGGGACTTAAATTTCATCCTATCTCATTTAATTTTCCCCCTTTTGAGCTAGCATCATCTTGCGAACTCAAGTTTTTGACATGGAAAACTATTCTCTTGATAGCAATTACCTCTGCTAGGAGGGTGTCAAAGCTGCAAATCCTTGTCAATAACCCCCCCACTTGCTTTTCCACACAGACTGGATATCCTTACGAATGAACCCTTCCTTTTTGCCAAAAGTATGTTCAGAGTCTAATTTGAACCAGTCTATAGAGCCACCAGTCTTTTCCCCAAATTACAGGAATAAGGCAAAATACATGTTACATCAACTAGATGTGCATAGACAACTACATTTTTATTTACACGGGACTATGAACTTCAGAAAATCTGACCAGCTTTTTATATCCTTTTCAGCTTCAAAGAAAGGTACTTCAGTCTCTAAGGTCACACTTTCAAAATGGCTTTCAGATTGCATAACCTTCATCTATAAGTCTCATAACAGAGATCTTCCCCATTGAGTTAAAGCCCACTCTACAAGAGCCATTGCAACCTATTCTGCTTTTCTGGCCAAACTACCAATTGATACCATTTGTAATGCAGCAACATGAACAAGACCACATACCTTTATCACTCATTACAAAGTCGATTCGGCCTCCAGAAACAGGGCCTCTTTTGGTTCCACGATTCTGAAGAATATTCTCCCTTGAGCCAACCAAAAAAATATGGTGGTAGGGAAGCTGTCCCAACCTGGTAAGAATGAAGGTGAGATAGGACAACAACAATAAAGAAGTTATGTACTCGCCATAACGTTCCATGTGTGTTGTATATCATCTCCTTCATTCTTACATCCCACCCTCCTTCCCCCGGCCATTTTTACTCCTGGGAAACTGAGTTGGTACAATTGGATATCATTATTCCCTGACCTTCTTTGGAGTTATTAAATTGTGTTTAATTCTCTTACTGTTTTTATAACCGCAAACAAGTTCTGGGGAGTTTACCTAGTGCATGCTGGGATAGGGTTTAGCCACGAGCTAGTGGAAGATGTCGAGCTTGCATATAAAGGCTGAGTCTGATCCGAGGATTGGATGCGAACCCAACCTGGTAAGAATGAAGGTGATGATGGATAACACACATGAAACATTATGGTGAGTACATGACTTATTTTTATATATATATCCATAGTGTATTATCTTCCTTCTCGCGGTGGTGGTGCTGCGGTAGCATTGTCACCTCACAGTAAGACGCTGTCCGGTTCGATTCTCAGCTAGAGTGTCTTCTGTGTGGAGACATGCATGAATGGGCGTACCTTCGTTGAAGGTTGTGCATCAGGCCTGGCAAGCCGGTACGTAAAAATCAACTGCCAATCATTAGCGGACCGGAGTTCCGCTGTGGCGACCCCTAACCGGAAAAAGCCAAAAGATACAAACAAAGTGTATTATCTTCCTTAGTTTGACCCTCACTATCACTAAAATTGCAATTACTTCCATACTAACTAACAAGTAAAATATAGTTTGCTAACTTATGGCAGTAAGTTTTATAAGAAATATGGACACCATGACTAGAAACATAATTTTTAATGCCTTTATTGAACTATCAACTTAAGACATAGGCCGACAAACATATAAAAGAAAGCAAGCCATATTAACATGTTCCCAGTTGCAGATATTGTACATCACATGTATTCTTTTGTGTTATTATACAATACACACACTCCATTACCAAACACCTAACACACTCAAAAATAAAATATCCCTAAGATACCATAAGCAATGTACTATGTATATAAAACATATCCTAAACACCCTCTATAAACTAGCCCTTGCTGGAGACATCTATCCAAACCCTGGTCCTCCCAAATCCATCCCAACCACAAACCCTAGTCTAAGCAACCACCCCCACAACTCAACTCCTAGCCAATAAGAAAACAACAGACCTACTTATAATGTCCCTAAACATCAGAAGCATATGCAATAAAATCCAAGAACTACATGCCAGCATAAGCATATATTCACCAATATTCTCTTCCTAACTGAAACCTGGCTCAAACCTCACATCAAAAATAAGGAAATACTTCCACCTGAATACAACATCCTTCACATAGACAGACTGTCCAAAAAAGGAGGTAGTGTAGCATTGATATTTAAACACCACCTCAATATTCAACTCCTGAACTCATCTGCCCCTCACCACAACAATGAAGAAATCCTTTATGCCAATCTCAAACTAAACTCAAACAAAACAATCAATATCATAGGATGCTATTTCCCACCAGGGCAAAATATTACACCCCTAGAAAATCTCCTGAGCTGGGCTACTCTATCTCTACCCCAGGAAACCATCATTCTCGGCGACTTTAACATCAACTGGCTGTCCTGTCATAACAATCTCCTAACCATTCACCTTAATCTCCATGGGTTCACTCAACTCATCCAATCCCCTACCCGAATCAACAAAAACCCTAACAATCATACCTTACTTGACTGGATCCTAGTCAACAAAGCCCCTCACTCTTACCTAGCAGGCTGCTTACCTGACAGTCTTAGTGACCACTCCCCCACTTTCCTAATTCGGCACCACACAAACAGTCTGAAGCCCATTATCCACAGGCAAATATGGAACAAGTCCAACTTCAGCCCTAACTCCTTCATCTCCTTCCTGCAAAAAAATAACTGGTCACCACTAAAATACCTCAACCTAGATGAGGCTGTCCACTTCTTCAACAGTACCTTCCTCTCCATCCTAAACACCCATGCTCCTGTAAGAAATGCCAAAGTCAGATCTAGGCATGCCCCATGGTTACAAAAGACCACCAGAACCCTAATGAAATCCAGAGATAAGGCCTGGGAGCACTGGCGACTAACAAAAAGTAATTCAGATAGGCAATCATTCCATGAACTCTGCAATAAAGCCAAAAAGCAGATAAAATTAGACAAATCCCTCTACTATAAATCCACCCTAAACTCTACCAACCACAACCCTAAGCAATTCTGGTCCACTATTAACACTATCCTCCACCCAGGGAAAGTTGATACCCCCCAGCCGTCCATTCACCCCTCCTCCAGAAGTATTGCTAAATCCTTCAACAAACACTTCATTGAAACTATAACATCTCTAAACAAACAACACTTCCCTACCACAGCCCGCCCAACTCCTAACCCTAAACCCTCCACTCCTCTTTTCTTCTTCACCTCAGTACCTACCTCTAACATAAAAAGTTTATTGTCAAAACTTAAACCCACCAAACTTGCAGCTGACAACCTCCCCTCTGAATACTTGAAATCTGCAGCTGATACACTAGCCTACCCAATTTCAATTCTAATCAACCGTTCCATAACAGAAGGCTATGTTCTCTCGATATGGAAAATATCCCACATCATTCCCCTCCACAAAGGCACCCCCCCCACCAGCAACCTCTCAATTATCTCCCCATTGCTATCCTCTCCCCTCTCTCCAAGATACTTGAAAAATGTATCAACTGCCAGGTCTCCAACTACCTCCTAGCTAATAATTTCCTCTCCAAAACCCAACATGGTTTCAGGCCATATCATAGCACTACCTCCGCTCTGCTGTCCTTCACCAACACTACACTTCATCACAAAAACAGTGGCCTCTTCTTAACTGCCGTATTTCTAGAACTGTCAAAGGCCTTTGACATGGTATCTCATGAGCTACTACTCTCTACTCTCCCCAACCTCTCCTCCTCACAATCAGCCTGCAACTGGTTCCACAGCTATCTACATAGATGCCAGCAATCAGTAATCTGGGATGATAACCTATCACCTCGCCTCCCAGTTACTCTTGGAGTTCCCCAAGGGTCTATCCTTGGCCCTCTGCTATTCTCACTTTTCACTAACAACCTACATACTGCCACCACACAAGCATCTCTTATACAGTACGCAGATGACTCTACTCTCATTTGCTCTGTCCCCACTCTACTAGAACTACAACAAATCACACAGGAATCATTCTCTTCTGTAGAATAATGGCTATCCAATGCTCAGCTCCTACTCAACCCAAGTAAGACAAAACTCCTGTTCCAACCTTCCAGAGCCACCCAAACACCACCCACTTCTACATTCTCGCCAAAGACAATACCATCATCTCTCCATCAGAACACACAAAATTACTCGGTGTGGAAATAGACAACAAACTTAGATTTAATACCCACATATCTCTCACAATAAAAAACGTTCACAAGAAATTTGGTGCATTATATCGAAGCCGTCAATTCCTAACCAAGGTGGCTAGAATCTCCATAGCCAATTCCCAGCTAATCTCCACCATACTCTATGCATCCCCCATACTTACCAACAGTGGACAGACAGACCTACACAAGCTGGATGCTTGTTACAACAAAATTGCTAAATTTGCCACTGGAACCTCCTACTGCAGCCATCATTGTATCTCCCTTAAAGAAGTAAATTGGCTAGAACTCCCACAACTCCTTCACTTTAATCAACTCACCCTCACTCATAAACTTATTAACCACCCCCTTAACATCCTTTCCCTTCAAACACTTCTCCAACCCTGTCACTCCACTAGGCCCCTAAGATCAAGCAACAAAAATCAACTCACTGTTATCAAAGCCAAAAACTCAGCAGGAGAAGCCATTTTTTCATGTACCATATCTAAACTTTGGAATAATCTTCCACCCTCTATAACTACTCTAACTTCCAGCAGCCTTTTCAAGATTGCGCTCAAATTCCACTTAAATTTGCACTGGTTTTGTCCTTGTTCTAATCCAGACTAACACCCCCATCCTTACCCCCCCCCACCTAGACTCTTAATCCAACTATACTACCGCCACTACTAACCACAGTCAGAATTAGCTAGTTGTCTTTACATACTTTAAAATCTTGTTTGACAACTTTGTTACTAATATTATAAATGACAAGAAACTATCTTAACTTGCAACATTTACTGTATATACTGTTGATAATCAATATCTTGTTATTGTATTAAAGCCAACAACCTGTAATGTTGTATCTGATATTGTTAATCCTCGTTCATTCCTTACGCCTGGGTTATCGGTTCTGACCTCGGAACCGAGTCGGGCATCTTCCAAGCCCGCGACAGCCACAAACTCTCGAGCTAAACTCTTACCCACAATTCCCCTCTCCGTTACTTCAGATTTTGTTTGCCGCATCGCCATTCAATCACGTCAAGCCACTTCTCTTGAGTTAAGTAAAACTTCTTTGATAATACATTATAGTATTGCAGTTATTCTCAGTTCTAATTTTGTTAAATAGTTATCTCTTACCTTGTCTCATCTAGCAACTCTTATTTTGTTTTTTTTCCATCTCTTCTTTCTTCTTACCATGAGGTAACTACTTTACCATCATTGGTAAACTCTGTCCTGCTTTACCTTCAGGTATTTCTTGTGCCATTGTTGGTACCTTCTTCCTTCCTTTCCTTTCTTCCTCCTATCATGGCAGAGAAAAAAGGTGGTCAGGGATTTAAAAGATGTGTGGATTGTGGGCATAAATTATCTGTTTCGGATGTACATGCATTATGTGTTTACTGTTTGGGTGTGCTTCACTTGACTGTTGATCCGCCTTGTGGGATTTGTGCTAATTTTTGTAACAGGACTTTGGTAGAAAGGAAAAATAAACTGATTTTAAAGGGACTACTTAAATCTTCCTTTTCAGAGGCTATTTCTGGGTCGGAGGCTTCAACCCCTCCTAGTTCCCATAAGAAAAGAGATGAACACAAGAAGGCCAAATCTTTCCCGTCATCTCCTGCTGGGGACAAACAGGAACCGAGACCTAAGAAGGCCAAACTTTCTAGTTCGGATTTCACTTCCTCAGCCCCGAGGCTTTCGATGCCTAGATCTTCGGCACCGAAGCCTTCAGCACTATCCATTACTTCAGCACCGAGTTTTGTGCCCTACACCTCATCAGAACCGAGGGGCCCCTCGGTTCAGACTTCCTTACCGGCACCGACATTTTCTTCGATGCAGACCTTTTCGACGTCGATGACTGTTCTGACACCTGCTACTGCTTCTACTCAATTTTCACGGCACCGACTATTCTCTCGGTACCAACCACCTATTTTTCTGCACAGACTCTTTCAGCACCTACCATAGTGCCAACTACTACTTCGACACCGACCTCGTCGGAGCAGACCTTACCTTCGGCACCGATGATCTCCTCGGTGCAGACACCAGTACTACAAGCCTTAATGGCTCCGGTATTTTCAGTGCAGATGCCTATTTTAGCACCGTCCAAAGACCCATTTGTGGGCACCAAGTTTCCTGCATCCTTGGATAGACCTGACTCCCCTTCAGCTATGTCTATGAGATCCACTAGAAGACTCACGGAACATGATGTGGTGCGTCTTGTGGATCAATTGCTTTTGACCAGAGGTATCCAACCCTCCAGAAACTACTCTTCCTTTGGAGGTGAACACCCTTCTCCAAAGTCTCCTACTTATTCTCCTCCTTCATTGCCTTTGAAGCCCCCTGTTGTAGCACAGACTTCCCTCACTTCGGCTCCTTTCATGGACCTCACTAAGGAGTCGCAGTTGCCTTTGTGGCAGGAGAGACTTATCACTCCAGTCACTGCTCTGGATGCTAGCTGTGATGTATGTACTCCTGTTTTTCACAGCCATCTAGGGACTCCGAGTCAATGGGCTGATTTGCTTGAGTGAGGTTTGACCTCCTCAGTTGGACCAACATTCCAACTCATGGAGAAGGCTCTTGCGTCTGTTGGCAATCCTGTGTTATCAGTGCCTCCATCCACCTCTGCACTGCAGTTTACACAAGACACCTCTGGCGGACACCGGGTAAAAGGGCCTCTGGACACACTCCCACTGGAGGCCCCTTTTGCACTGTCTTCCCCAGATTCTCCCCCTGAGGAAGTTCATCGCAAGGGTTCATGTAAGAGGATGCACGTGGACTCCCCAGAAGAGTCCCTCATGGAAGACACAGACTTTGATGATGGGGAAAGGTCCCCTCGGTCACCCTCTGAGGTATCCTTTGGAGATATCCTCGAAACACCTAAGCAGAGAGGTAATTGGAGGCCCTTTAACCCTACCTCTGAAAAGTCTGTGTTCCTGCAGGCTTTTCATGCCCGGCCCCCTACCGCTTGGGTTACTCCACCTGCCGAAGACCTTGTCTGGCTCATCGTGCAGCATGCATGGAAGGCTGCTGACGCCATTGACACCATTCCCCGCAGACCAGATAAAATCTTGTCCCATCCAAATAGTGAGCCTCACTGGTCCAAACGTCTTCCTGTGGATGCCTTGGTTGTGGCGGCCGCAACAAAGAAGTATCTTGCGGAAAAAAGCCAGACTGTCCACCCACCCAACAGAGTGTCCCGGGCGCTGGACAGATTAGGGAAGTGTACCTTTACATCAGTGACCTTTGCAGTCAGGTGCCTGAATTATATGGCACATTTTACCAGGCTTCAAAGAGACTTAATTTCTGAGCTCTCTGAAACCTTGGCCGGAGCTGTGTCTGATGAGGTCTGGGACAAAGTGGCCTCACAGTTAGCCACCCTTGAATCGATTTCTAACTCCTCCATGCGCCTGATTTCTCACGCATCAGAAAGAGCAGCTAGAGCAGCGGGTGCAGGCATAGTCATGAGACTGGATGCGCTTGTGTGACTTCGCAAAACTTTTCAAGGCTTCCTTTCTGAATGCTCCCATTGAAGCCTCTTCGTTATTTGGACCCAAGTTTAAAAACATACTGGCTAGGTGTGAACAGGATGGTAAGACCCCTTTCTGCCGTGGGTGTCCGCTATTCTTCCCCTCAATGGGCTTTCTCCAGAAACCAGAAGAGTGGGAAGATGTGGCACAAAAAGTCTCAGGGTTCTTTCCGTGACACACGAGCCGAGTTTTCCCCTAGAGGCAGAGGGGGAAACTCATATGGAAGAAACCCCTTTTGGCGCAGAGGAGGTTCGCGTAACCAGGGTTCCAGAGATTCTTTCTCTGGCCAGTCCTACCAGCGCTCCTGAAAAGCGGCCCAACTGATTTCCTCTGGAAGCAGTTGGGGGTCGTTTCTCTTTGTACCCTTCTGCCTGGCTAACTATTACCACCGATTCTTGGGTACAAGCGATAATAAGCAGAGGTTATCATATTCCCTTCGATCTTTGTCCCACCCCACTAAGGAGCTTACTCAACGTTCCACCCAGTCAGAGGGTAGAAGCAGCATTAGATATTTCAAAGCTGCTAAGAAAAAGAGTCATCCATATAGTCTCACCGGACCCGATAGGATCCGGATTCTACTCAAGATTATTTTTAGTGCCAAAAAAGACCGGGGACTGGAGACCGATTTTGGATCTCAGTGTGCTAAACAAATTCGTAGAAGTACAGAAATTCCGGATGGTCACAATGCAGTCTATACTCCCACTCTTGGAGGCAGGTGATTGGATGTGCTCTATAGATCTTCAAGATGTGTACTATCACATAAAGGTGGACAGACCATCGAGAAGATTCCTTCGCTTCCGTGCAGGAGACAGTCATTACCAGTTCCGAGTACTGCCCTTCAGACTCTCTACAGCCCCCAGAGTGTTCACCAAGTGCATGGCAGTTGTCAAAGCTCACCTGCAACTGCAAGGATTCCGGGTGTTTCCATACCTAGATGACTGGCTCATTATTGCTCCCACCAGACATCTATTGGAAAAAGCCTTGGCATATTCTCTTCACACCAGAGAAAGGCTAGTTATAACTATCAACTGACAAAAATCCAACCTATCCCCATCCCAATCCATAGAATTCATTGGGGTCCTGTTGGATACAAAGAACTGCATGGCATCGATTCCAGAGCACAGAATCTTAAAGATAAAACAACTCATACCCATCCTCTCAAGGGAAAGATCGACAGGACATTCTGTTCTCCAGCTGTTGGGTTCCATGGCAGCTTCCATCACCATTGTCCCCCTCGTGAGGTTCCACATGAGGCTTTTACAATGGTTACTACTCACCCAGTGGTACTCTTTTCAGTTTTCTCTCTCATCCCGGATTCGGGTGACTCAGAGATGCAAACAAGACTTAATTTGGTAGATGTCGCAAAACCTGTCACAATGGTCTCACCCCTTCACACCCCAACATCCCAAATCCACAGTGACCATGGATGCCTCCCTGATGGGGTGGGGTGGGGGGCTTTTTCAGGGGAAGACAGTCCGAGGCACGTGGTCAGACCTAGAGGCTCATCTGCATATAAATGCCCTTGAACTGAGGGCGGTGCTCTTAGCGTTGCAAGCATTTCATCCCCTCCTTCCTACAGGGACTATTGCAATACAGTCGGACAACATGGCTGTAGTCTGATACATCAACAAACAAGGCGGAACCAAATCCTACCCACTTTGTTGAGAGGCCATGAGGATATGCAATGGGCGATGGCAACCAACCGCTTTCTTTTAACAACGCAAATTCCCGGGAGTCCCAATGCGATAGCAGACAGATTGAGCAGGTGCATTCTGCAACCATATGAGTGGTCTCTGAATCCTCTTATAGTGGTGGAAATTTTCAACCACTGAGGTCTCCCTGACTCCGACCTTTTTGCATCCCCAACCAACTACAAATGCAGTAATTACTTCTCCCTGATTCCCCCTCGGGGACAGTCACCCAGGGACGCTCTAGTTCACGAATGGCCCTCGGGTCTGCTTTATGCCTTTTCCCCTCTCCCTCTCATTCCCCAGCTCCTGAAGAAAGCCCACCAGTTGAAGAGCAAGATAATCCTCATAGCACCATATTGACCTCGGCAAATTTGGTTCCCCTTTTTATGGCCTCACCTCCTAGATCAACCATGGAGTCTCGATCCAACTCCGGATTTGATCTCCCATCCACAGAACCTGATTCACCCCAACCTGAACAGCCTGAAGCTCACAGCTTGGCTCCTCCACTTCCAGTGATTGCCAGGCAGACTGATCTTTCTTCCCCAGTATGTGACATTCTTATTGCATCTCATAAGTCTTCCACCAGAACTACTTATCTCAGCAAGTGGAAAAGGTTTACCATCTGGCTGAAGGAAAAACGGATAGACCCTTTTTCAGCACCAGTGCCGGTAGTACTGGAGTACCTGTCCAGTTTATTCCAATCTGGCCTATCTAATTTTGCCATTCGAGTTCATTTGTCCGCGATATCTAATTTTCACAATGGTGTCCATGACTCTTCTCTTATGTCACACAAATTATGCAAGACTTTTCTAAAAGGCGTAAATCATTTGAAACCCCCTTTTAGAGAACCTAGCCAGCCATGGAATCTGTCTTTAGTCCTGCAAACTTTTGCTACATCTCCTTTTGAACCAGCTTTTTCAAGCAACCTCAAGTTTCTTTCTTGGAAAACTTTGTTCTTGCTCGCCATTACTTCTGCCAGACGTATCTTTGAACTTCAAGCTCTATGCATCAAACGGCCTTACTTAATCTTTCATAAAGATAGAGTGTCATTGAGAACTAATCCTTCCTTCCTGCCAAAAGTGATCTCTGAAATGTCCATTAACCAATCCATTGAATTGCCAGTTTTCTTTCCCAATCATTCTAACAGAGGAGAGTATTGTCTTCATACCCTTGACATTCACAGGCAAATCCATTTCTATCTGGACAGAACTAAGGCTTCTCGCAAATCAGATCAGCTATTCCTGGCCTATTGTGGTCCTAGACTTGGATGTGCTGTTTCTAAGGTCACATTAGCTAAATGGTTAAAAGACTGTGTAACATTTATTTACAAAACCCACGATATCCCTCTGACTACAGCCATTAGGGCTCATTCCACTAGGTTGGTCGCAACTTCTGCTGCCTTCCATGCTAGAGCTTCTTTACCTGACATTTGTGCAGCTGCAACTTGGGCTAGACCTCATACCTTCATCAGCCATTACAAATTGGATTTGGCCTCCAGAGGAAGAGCGTTCTTTGGTTCAATGGTGCTCAGGAATGTCCTTCCATGAGAGCCTTCCAGGAATAAAGGTAGCTGGGGACTCTGTCCCAGGCGTAAGGAATGAATGAGGATTAACAATATCAGATAAAGAAGTTATGTCTTACCATAACGTTCCATCTGTATTGTTGATCCTAGTTCAGTCATTACGACCCTCTCCCCTTCACCTCCTGAGGCGTATAGTGGATCTCATCATCTGGTTCCATTAGGTCCTTTGACCAGAGGTAGCCTGTACTTCCTTTGACTTGCAAACTCAGTCTGAGGTAACAGGGAGAGGGGAATTGTGGGTAAGAGTTTAGCTCAAGAGTTTGTGGCTTGAAGATGGCCGTCTCGGTTCCGAGGTCGGAACCAATAACCCAGGCGTGACATTCTTATTGCATCTCATAAGTCTTCTACCAGAACTACTTATCTCAGCAAGTGGAAAGGGTATACCATTTGGCTGAAGGAAAAACGGATAGACCCTTTTTCAGCACCAGTGCCAGTAGTTATGGTAAGACATAACTTCTTTCTACTATTGCTGCAACTTTGTATCTCTATTTATCATGCACATGATGTGGAGCTTTTCTCCCTGGGCATCTGCTGAAAAAGGACCTGCTTCCAGTCGGAATTTCCCAGTAAACAAATGTAAATAAATAAATAAATAATAAATAAATTATCATCAATCCAGCATTACATAAATTGCTCAATTTCTGCCTTACCTTAAACCTCACTTCACCTGCTAAACATTATTCTGCATGTATTGTTTTCCTAATTTCCATTTTTATGTAATTTGCTCCTACACTTTTCTAAAGATCCCACTTCCAGTTCTTTTATCTCTGTTACAATATTCAGTACTTCAAATAAATGTGGTTTAAAGTCTGATTTCCATTTTCTAGTAATTGTTTTTTTTTTTTGTCAGCCACCAGAATTAAGCTTAACAAGGCCTTACTATGTCTAGGCAGTTCCGATCCTGTATCCCAGCTCAAAAAAACAATTTCCCTAGTTGTACCCATTTGCTCACCCTATATTTCTGATAGAGGGCTGTGTTGGGAATTTTTAAAGTCTGCCAACTCATTGCACTCCCAAAATATATGTTCCCAGTTGCCTCTTCCTTCCCCATCACACCTCCAACGTTTGGCATCTACGTTAGGAAAAAAAATCTTTGGAGTCTACTTGAGTTATAAAAATACCTATGCAAACACTTCCAAGGAGAAGTTCTAAATCTTCTAGACTTTGTTACATATTAGGGAGCCATACATATGCCCTCCCATTGTTTCCTTGTGAATTGCTTATCCAGTCTCTCTTCCTAATCTTTTCTACCTTCTCTGATGCACTAATATATACCTTACTAATTATCCATTTTTTTAGCAGCAGCTTCTGTTTTAGATTCAAATAAGAACTCAACCAGAGCAGGTGTTTCACTTAAGATCCCCATATCCCTTTCTCTTTGTTATACTCTGATATCAATCCCTGATAGGGAAGGCAATTTCTAGCCTGTAGTCCAAATGTCTTCTTGACCACTACTCATTCTGCTACCTTTCCCTCTCTAGTTATTTGCACCCAATACTTTGGTTCCTTTAACAGTTTTCTCCAGTAAATTCTCGCCTCCTCTTGCCTGTTCTGTGTACCCCTAATTCCAGTCATCTGTATCAGAAAAGTCTCCTTTCCCATTTTCATGTTGGCTTAGTTCTTAGAATACTTTATGCCACTTTATGAATATGATATTCTGTATGGCTGTTGTTATTCCTCTTAAGGATCTACATCTCTACACATCCTGCAAACAGTCTTCTCTCATCCAATACAGTGATGACTCTACACTTATCTCTATCTCAAACAATATGACCAAGCTCCATACCCTAACCCAAAATGCCTTTCTATCCACTGAAAAATGGCTGTCTGATAATTTACTCATCCTCAACCCCCCCAAAAAAACAAACTCTTACTCCCCCGATCTCTTACTAACCATAAATCTACCTTTGCTATTAAATCTTCTAACAACACAATTATCCAACACGATACCCACACAAAACTCCTTGGAGTCATAACTGATGAACTGAAATTTAACATGCACTTACTCCAATGTATAAAAAAACTCACCAGAAATTAGGGCTACTGTATCATAATAAAAATTTCTAACCCACATTCCTAGACTCACACTGACACAAGCATTCCTCCTCCTTCCCTCCCTCCTATATGCCGCCCTAGTACTCACCAACATTCAAACTACAACCCTGAACAAACTCCAACAAACTTACCACAAAATAGCTAAATTTATCATAAACTCTCCTTACAGTGCTCATCACTGTATTGCTCTAAACTCTCTCAGATGGCTTGAGCCTCCCCAACAGCAACAATAACTTTATCTCTACCTATACTCCACCTCAGACCCTCCGTACCTTTAACCAGCAACTATTGGACATCTACCAACCTAAGAAAACAGTTGCCAAACTACTATGTAAATATTCTGTTGCCCTAGTTTGGAACAAACTTTCATTAAACATACGTTCCCTCACCCACGCATTACTCTTTAAAAATGAACTAAAACACCATATGCTCAACTCCAAGACTTGTCCCTGCCACGACCCAATGTAAGCACCTTTCACTCTCCTTAAATCACTAATTAAGTTTTTTTCCCACTCATCTCATTTCCCACAACTCCATGCATAATAGCCAATGCCAATTGCTTTTTAGTTAAGATACATAATTTTGTCTTGTAAATACATGATTGATGTGTATAAATATTGTGTTTTTGTTGTATCATGTAAGCTCTCAATTCTGCGATATGTTTTTCATGTAACTGTTTTTTGGAGCTTTTCTCCTCGGGTCTCCACTAAAAATGGGCCTCAAGCCCAGTTGGACCAACCCAATTAACAAATGTCAATAAATAAATAAAATAAATGCAAAATTCAACTCTCTCCTCTACCCCCCCCCCGCTTCATAATCATCCCTTTCTGTTTTGAATTATAGCTTTCTGCTTGTGTTATGTATATGAGCCTTAAGTGTATAGCTTTAAATTATCCCTTCAAATCAGGTAATCCTAAACCACCTTGTTCTATTGGAAGGAACATCTTACCCCACTTGTTCACCACCCTCTTCCAGTCAAATTCCTTCAACTCTTTATATTTTATTGTCTTCTCCTCTGATTGATGAAAATTATTTATTTATTTATTTTACATTTGTTAACTGGGAAAGTCCAACTTGGAACGAGCTAATTTTCAGCGGAGGCCTGGGGAGAAATGCTCCAGATGCACCTGACCAGTATATAAAATGCACCTGACCAGTATATAAAACTTAAGGGACTAACATATTTTTACTGCTTGTATCTTGCTATCCATAGCCATAAACAAGAGCTTCCAGTTTCTCAGTTTTTCTATTATCTTTGTTTAGTCTTTTCCCTCATATCCTTAGCTGTCATAGCAGAAACCTTTTTAATCCATACTCCTAAATATTTCTATCCCCATAAATATGGGTATTGCTGAACCAATTAATGAATGGCTACATAGTTTACCGCTATATCCTTTGTTTTATCTTCATTAATTTTATATCCAGGAAAGACTTGAAACTGTCTCAAAATGCTCCACAACACTAAGATGTCATTTTCTGGTTTTATTGGGTACAAAACAATATTGTCTGCAAATAAAGCCAACTTTTCTTAATTACCATACCAATTTTATCTTTGAATTTCGGAGTCCCTTATTTTCTTTGCCAGTGGCTCTAAATATAAATCAAAAACAAAGGGGAAAGATGCCACCCCTGCTTGGTTCCTCTGTTCAGACATAACATGTCAATGAAGAACTTCCAATTTTAAGTTTTGCCTCTGATCCCTCACATGTCCTCCTAATTAACCTTATTATTGTATCATGGAATGCAAATGCTTCCATTGACTTACTCATGAAAGCTCATCTTACTTTGTCAAATAGTTTATGTGTAAGACCCTGCAACAACAGCAGTATTTTCTTATATTCTGCTTCCCTCTGGATCATCATTGTTCTATTAATGTTGTCAAATGTTTTATCTCCCCTACACAATACCACATTGATCCACAGTTGTCAATTCTGGCAACACCTTTGTCATTCTTTTAACTATTGTAAACACAAATATTTTATAATCTTGTTTAAAATTGAAATGGACCTATATGAATCTGGGTCTGATGGTTCTTTGCTGTCTTTAGGTATTACAACCACCAAAGCATTTTCCAGGATGTTGAAGCTTCCACTCCTTTTAAAATACTGTTAAACAAAAGCTTCCAGATCTTTATCATTTTCTTCCCTCCTAGCTTCCAAACTTCCACAGGAATAACATCTATTCCTGTATACTTTCTTGCTGATTGATTATATATCACCATTTTAATTTAATCTCCTCCTTTCTAACATGTCAATTGTTGAGCCTTATCTACCTCTAACTTTGTTACACTTAAGTCTTCCATGAATATTTTCATTTGTGTTCTTTCCTGATTTCCACATTTCTCTGCTTTCTACAAAATTTCATAAAAATTCTGAAATATCTCTATAATATGTCTACAGGATCTCTAGTTATTTTCTTGCTATATGCTTCCAAAGTTTGGCAACAACCCTTTCTCTTTTCTGATGCCTAAGTCATTGTACTAAATGTTTTTCTGCCCTGAAGTTATTATCAAAAAACAGTTGTATAACAGCAATCTTTAAAAACTTGTGGATATTATCTAGGTACTCTCTTAATTTCTCTTTAGCACTCTGCAGTTGCACTTCCTCTTGTTCTGTGAGATTCCCCTTATTCTGCAATACTTTAACCTTTGTCAGCCCCTTTAAACTGCTACTTCTTAACCATGTTTATTTTTCTTTTATTTTACCCTATTTTAAACTTCACTTTTGTTTTATCCTACTCACTAGCTATAATACCTGAAGAAATTTATACCATCCCTAATAACTATTGAATAATTTCCACTACCAATTCCTTAAATTCCTCTCTTTTTAACAGGTTGGTGAGGAAGTGCAAGTATCTCATTTTTACCTTGTTACACTGCATTTTTATTTTGGCTGTTATAAGCTCATAATAGGAATTAGTTATTGGATGTGTGGTGAAGGTTTAAATTGAATGAACATGTTCCTGTGAAATAAGATTTCTGTCTACTCTATCCCAGTTATAGGACTTTGGGGAATAATATGTAAATTCTCTTTGAGATTCTATTTCTGTGTGTTTTCCATATCAAATGTTTTCATAAATTTATTCAGAAAGCTACCCTTTTTGTTGCATTTTGCCTTTTAGGTCCATCAGATTCATCATCACTGATGCAAATCAGATCCCAGTCCCCACCTATAAGTAATATTCCATGCTGAAAGCTGATTATTTCTCTCAAAAATTTCTTAAGTTCCATAATAGCAGTTTTAGGTGGAATATAAATACAGGCCAGCGTAATCATCTTCCCTTGACAGTAGACCCTTGCTACCACAAATCTAGCATAATTATAGTTTTCCCTCTCTATCACTATTGGGGTTTCTCTAGAAATTATTATAAGTACTTCCCATTTCCATTGTCACTGATATTCTGAATATTTATCCTGAAATTCTTTCTTTGTTAACTTCACACACTCACTTCTTTCGAAATGTGCCTCCTGTAGCATTGCTATTTGTGCTCTGCATTTCTTAATATAATTTATTACTATTACCTATTTGTCTATATATGTGCGGCCATTCACACTCCAAAATAGATGGATAGTATAGCCATTATGATAAGAAGTTATCATTCCCACCTATTATATATGACAGTGTTCAAATGTCTCTTTATAACTTTTGTGTTACATGTACCTACTAATGTTTGACAGGATGAGCTTTTGTACAGTTGTTTCTTGTTATATCTATTTGAACCTATGTCATATTTTATAAGACTTTTTCTTTTACTGAAACCCCTCGAGTAAAAAAAAAACAAACACACCCTAGAACACTCCCATAACATATAAACTTAAAACAAATACATAAAGCTGTGTACATCTTCAAATAATGGAGTTTAATCCTCCTCATAAGAACAGTTATCCCAAATCAACAGCTGCACCTACAGGCATTACCTAACCTAAAATGAAGGTTATCCATATTACACTAATTGCTGTCTGTTCTTGTATTATCTTAATTCCCCTCCCAGATGTGAAAAACAGTTATTATGCTTTCAGAAAACATTAACTTTTATCCTTAAGAAAAAACGCACTGGCTATTTTTAAATAAAAATAAATTATACAGTGTTCTAGTAAATGCATTGAAGTATTTATGGGCCAGGAAAGCTGCTGTTTCTTGCTTACTTCCAATAATTTCAAACTTTATTTTTATTAAGCTGCTTGTTCTTGTACTCTTTAATTTTTCTGATTACCTCAACAGACAATGCCCAGAACTCTTGAGACTTAGTGCCTGCACCTATAGTCAGCATATCCCAATAAAATATAAGAACAAAATATACAGCTCCCCTCAGCTTCAGACTTCTCCACTGCCACTGAACATTTATTTACTAAAGGAAAACTTATTACATACATCATGTTCTGTTATTTTTAACTTATTACATACATCATGTTCTGTTATTTTTAAAACCCACTTGCTTACACAAAAAGTCTTGTTATTAGATTACACCAAGGGCAGTTATCCACATATAAAAAAATGTAAGAGAAAACATCTCAACTCTACATATTATAATCAGAATGCTTTTATACCCCATCCCCTACCACAGCAGCCCAAGATTGCAGCATATTAACTTAAAACATGCTTTTGTCCTGCCATTCTTCTCCTTTTACAGTGTAAGGCCTACATTTTTTAAAACCAAAAAAGAAAAATAAAGTACTTACCTTTAGTAGCTTTATCACATACAACAATCACTGAAAATGCTTTACTATATAACATGCAATTTATATTACAAAATGTTTTGTACAAATATTGTTAATAACAAAAAATAGTTTTTTTTACAGTTACTTTTTCTCCTTTTTTCCTTCCAGTGTCTTTTCAAACATTAATGACATGAAGTAGGGTATATACCTTTCAATCCCCCCAAAAGTTTGACACATTCAACAAAAGTGCAATCCTTCTCAGCCACTTTTTCTTGTAATCCATACTTCACAAATATGATTGATGCTTTATAGTCTCACATTTATTCACTAATTTCAGTGTTACTCATCTTCTTGTTCATCTCCAGTTCCCAGTTCCAGGTGCCAGTTCAAGTCCAAGGTACTCCTGATCCTTCTAGTTAACTCCTTTGTTTTTTCTGTCTCTCAAGCATTTTCCTTTGGAACATTGGAAAAGGCCTCCTTGGCAAAGTCACTATATGAGCTTTATTATCAGATGAATGATATAGAGTGCCCTTCTGTTTGATGGTTCACTTTTTGTTGGACAAACTTCGGTACTTCCTGCTTAGCTTATTCTGGATTAAAAAATAGCTTTGATTCTCTATGAAAAATATGCTGAAGGCATCTGGATACAGCAGCTTAAACCTCACACCTGCTTCTCGACATTATATGATTGCTTGGTTAATTGCTTCTTTTCTGACTGGTATACAGTGAATAATCATCTTCCACAAACACTGTACTCTCTCCAGTTTTTAATACTTTACCATTTTGCCACAGTTTTGTCAGTATCAATACTTTCTACTGGTATGATTACATCTTTACTAATACAGGTCTTGGCTGCTTTCTGATGGCCAGGTTTGGCGCACACACATGTGGCCTTTCAGTTAACAATCCTGATGTGGAATACCAATCCTGTTGCTTATTTGTGCTTTCATAACATTAATACAGTCAGTTCCTCCTAGTCTGTCAGTCCTGTTGCTTATTTGTGCTTTCATAACATTAATACAGTCAGTTCCTCCTAGTTTCTCTGGTACAGCAAAAAATCCCAAGTTTGTTCTGTACTCTAGCTCTGGTATGTTTCGAAACAGCTTTTTTGAGCAGTCTTATACTCAGCCAGCATTTTCTACGTTTTGACTTAATTTCTGATTTTTGCAGTTTTATCAGTTTATCTGAATAGTGATTTAAATCTTCTATTTTTTCAGGCTTTTGTTGTTTGAGTTGATATATTCTTTCAATGTGTCATTTATTTGAATCATCTCTGAGCACATTTGGTTTATTTTTCCTCTAAATTACTGAAAGCCATGTCTTGCACTGAAGTTGGAGCTTGAACTATTTTTTGTTGAACAGCTGCAGGAATCTTCCCAGTCAATGTTTCTCTTCATATTTAATAGCTGATTATCTTTCAGGCTGTCTAAATTTCATCTTTGCTAGCATCCAGGGATTGTACTTACTATCTAGTAACTGATTATTACTAAGACTGGCAGAATTACTAGACCTTATATCTCATTTTTATCACACTGGGAGAGCCAAAGCCAAGCTGCTAATCAGTGTGCAGGCATCTTGGACCAGAAATATAAGATGTTCTTCGTGTTTCACTGTTGTAGTCATCACTTGTGGGTTATCCCTGCTGGGTAGCTCTTGGTTGGGCCGAATAGCAGAGTCAAGCTTTTCCCCTGCGCCGGCTGCTGCTACCTGTGGATTGACATCAGGTCGTCATTGGTATAAAGGAGAGCAGCTGGCACCATTACATCAGTCTTTCTTGCCATGGAGCCTGAAGCAAAAGCAGTTTGCGTGTGTGCCAGTCAGTCATTGCCAGAGTGGACGTTGAATCTGAAAACGACTTTTTCTTGCACTAACTGATGTTCGAAAAAGTCAATAATTGTCTCTGCTGTGGAAAACAAATACCACACCGAGTATACCTTGTGCATTACTTGACTAGGCCCAGACCACGATGTTCCCCATTGTTGGTTCTGTGCACTTTTCAATTCAAGGACTATTCACCATAGAGCTGAATTTGTAGCCAGGCATTTCTGAAGTAGTTCCTCACATTACGAAATGGCATCCATCGGTCAGAAGTCTGTGGATATTCCCAAAAACAAAAAGATAAAGAATGGGACAGACCACACAAACTTAAGCCTTCAGACGACCCGTTCCAGAAGCAAGTCATCAGTTCTCAGGAATTCAGTGAGGCGCATTCGCAGCCCCTGATGCCCGACTCATTTCCTTCGCAGGCCTCTACTGAGACCATTTTGGAGTCAGGTATACCGCCGGGGAATGCTTCATCATCCAATCCCTCAGTTGTCTCTGCTTCAGTTGGGTCCGGAGCCACTACGCAGACACCAGCTTCTGAGGAGGTTATTCACATAACCGATTCAAGGCAAAAAACGACGTCTTCACCTCTGACTACCACACCCTAATGACAAATGGATTTACCAAGGTCTAAAAGCAAGACCACCCCAAAGAAAACAGTCTCTAGTCGCCATCTTACTCCTCCTCCACCTCCTCAGACACAGTTACTGAAAATGGCGGAGGACCACATCACTTTCATCAGAGAAAGAGAGATACTTCCCCTGAAGTTCACACAGAGCCATATTCTGAACTTTCAGATTACCTTGATTCAGATGAGGAACAACAACCCCTCACCTCCTTTGAGGATTCTGATGCCGAGGAATCTATTCCTTTTACCTCCCGAAGATCTTTCATTTGGGGAAACCCTGCACACTCTCAGAGAGCATTTCCACTGGGAAGCCCAAGATTATCCTCAGTCTAAGAAAAGATTAAGAGAGTTTTTAGATCTTCCTCAGCACAGACCCTTGGCCATCCCTCGTATTCTGGACATGGTGGATGATGTTTTCAATGAATCTAGCCTCACCCCCAGATGCCCTACCCCTGCTTCTAGAAAACCTGACAGGTACTACAGGATGCCTGAGTCACATAAGTACTTGTTTAAAAACCCTGCAGCAGACCCAGAGGTCATCACACATTGGCCCAAAGGGGCCAAGGCTAGCTCATCTAAAAACCCAATTCCCTCTGACAAGGACTCAATAGCTCTGGAGAGATGGGGCTAAGAAAGTGTACACCTCCACAACCTTGGCTATTAGAGCTCTTAACTGCCAGTTCCACACGCTAAAATATCAACAGCACACCTTGGAACTTATGAAACAAAAAATTTCTTCTTTACCTGACACTAATACTTCCAAAAAGTTAGCAGATATTCTTCACTCTACTTCTCAAGTAGCTAAACACTCCTTGCACTGTGGATTTGATGCCCTAGAAGCCTCAAGTAGGACCTCTGTGGCAGGTTCAGTCATTAGGAGGTACGCATAGCTAAAAGAACAGCCACTGCCTGATCATGAAAATCAAAACTACTTGATGCGTCGCTGATTAAAGACCGCTTGTTTGGATCAAAAGCAGAGGAGGTCATCAAAAAGATGGAAGATAAAGCTAAATCTATGCAAGGCTTCCTCCAAGTTCAATCTCCCAGATTCAGCAGAAACTTTTCCTCTAAGCACTTGTCTTTCCCAGCACCCAATAGACAGGTTCAAGGGAAGCCTCACAAGGACAGACCACTTACACCACAAAACCAAGGCCAGCGGAGGACTAAGCAGTGGCCCTCCACCACTCCCATAGCATGGAGTTCTAAGTCCACTCACTACTCTAAGAACATGCATTGACTCCCATTCCTCTCCCATCAGAGGTTAGGAGGAAGGCTATCCCTTTACAAACAAAATTGTCTGTCTGTCACAAAGGACCAGTGAGTATTAACAATCATTTTTCAGGGCTACAAATTTACCTTCCAACAAATCCCAGCCTTAACAGGTTACCAATATCTACCTCCAAATCAGTGGGCAGAAGCATTAAAACAAGTGCACATACTCCATTCTCAAGGGGCAGCGGAGCCTGTGCCACAGGATCAAGCAGGAAAAGGTTTTTACTTCAGACTGTTCCTAGTGCCAAGAAAAGAAGGCACTTGGCGACCCATCCTCGATCTGTCCAGTCTAAACACCTTCCTGGAGGTCCCAAAATTCAAAATGCTAACTCTTCAAAAACTTTTACCAGTACCGGGAAAAAATGCATGGCTAGCCACCCTAGACCTAAATGATGCCTACTTTCATATACCCGTAAGGGAGTCTTGCAGAAAATACCTAAACTTCAGAGCAGGTTCACAACACTTTCGGTTCTCTGCGCTACCCTTTGGCTTATCTACGGCTCCCAGGATCTTCACAAAATGCCTGGCTCCAGTGGTTGCCTTCTGCAGACAGCAAAACATCCACATTTACCCTTATCTGGATGACTACCTAATCCAGGCAGACAACAAACAGAGGTTACTTACTGGACCTGCTCTTTGTACAAACAACCCTAACCTCTCTAGGTTTCACTATCAGCAGGAAAAAATCAAACCTAAATCCCTCCAGGCACATCACCTTCTTGGGCGCAGTCCTGGATCACAGCCTCCCAAACAGCCTTTCTTTCACCAGAAAAACAATGCTTTCTGCTGAATTACTTCTCCCAGTTAGCTCTCTGAAAAAAACTCACAGCAAAGAAAATTCTGCAAGCACTGAGTTACATGTCATCCTGCATTCTGATGATTCCCCTGGCTAGGCTGCACATGAGAAAATTCCAGTGGTACCTAAAGAACCATTGGTGCCAACACTCTCAATCTATGGAGACCACTCTCCACCTCATTACATGCATAAGGAATGAGTTTCTTTGGTGGGCAGAGGCCTGCACTCAGAACGAGGGCCTTCCCTTCATCTACCTTCCTCAAGGCCAGACTATTACCACAGACGCATCATACCTAGCTTGGGGCACTCATTTAGACACGCAGTGCACCCAAGGCTCTTGGGACCTCAGGCACCTTTGCTGGCACATCAACCTAAAGCAAATGATGTCAGTTCACAATGCTATCACATCCTTCCAAGACCACCTAAAACCAGGAGTCCTCCTCATAACAACTGACAATACTACAGTCATGTGGTACATCAACAAGCGGGGGGTTGGGGACACACTCCCACCCTCCCTGCCGACTAGCAATGAGCCTCTGGCAGACAGCCTCCTCCATGGGCCTACACCTGATAGCCCAATACATGCCAGGTGTAAACAACACCTTAGCAGACCATCTAAGCAGAAACTACTTAGACCCCCCCCCCACGAGTGGAAACTCCAAAAGGGGACATTCCTCCAAATCACTCAGGCCTGGGGGACACCAGAGGTGGACCTCTTCATCTCACAACACAACAATCAGCTGCACAAATTCTGCACCAGGGAGTTCCACCCCCTGGCTTGGAAAGTGGATGCTGTCTCATTCCAATGGACCAATCTCTTCATTTATACGCCCCCATTAGCCGCCCTTACTCCCAAGGGTACTGCTCAAAATAAGGCAGGAAGGAGCCATCTTTATAGCACCAAATTGGCCCAGGCAACATTGGTACCCCTTGCTGCTCAGCCTGACCAAGGAGCCTTACAGGCCCCTGCCTTTAACTGCAGACCTCCTGACACAAGTCAGAGGGGAGATTCTGCATACATACCTGCACACCCTCAAACTTTCTGCATGGCTTATCCCCCAGGGACTGGTAATAACCCACAGTGGAGCAAGCAGGTCCTAGACATTATTAAGGAAGCCAGAAGGCCCAGCACCAGGAAGTCTTACTCAGAGAAATGGAAAAGATTCAACTCCTGGTGCCTATCAAAAGGTCACAGCAGCTGCCAGCCATCCCTCCCACTTATTCTGGACTACCTAGTGGAGCTCAACCATTTCAGCACACTTTCATGCTGAACAACCAGTCTTCTCTCACCCTTTGATTAAGCAATTCCTCAGAGGTGTATCTAACATTAGGCCCCCTAGAAGGGCACCCACTCCAGCCTGGGATCTGAAATATGTCTTAGAAAAATGGACATTCCCTCCCTTCGAAATAGCTGCATCAGCAGACCTAAAACACCTTTCCTGGAAGACTGCCTTCCTCTTGGCTATTACTTCAGCTAGGAGGGTGTCAGAACTTCAGGCACTCATGGCCACTGAACCCTTCATTATCTTCCATGCAGACAGGGTGTCTTTCAAGACTAATTCCTCATTCATGCCAAAGGTAGTATCAAATGTGACCCTAAACCAGGCTATACATCTCTCCACTTTTTTCCAAACCCTCAGAATAAACGGGAGAGAATTCTGCACACACTGGATGTGCACAGACAGTTAAGATATTACCTGGTCAGAACAAAGTCCATTAGGAAGACGGATCAACTGTTAGTTGACTTCGCCCCAGGGAAAGAGGGGAAGCCTATCTCCAAGCAGACCATTTCAAAATGGATATCTCACTGCATACAATTCTGCTACACTTTTCATGGAAAAGCTCCTCCTAAATCTATCAGAACACATTCCACTAGGGCAGCCTCTACTTCCACTGCCTTCCATAGATGAATACCCACCAGGGACATCCTGGAAGCTGCCACTTGGACCTCGGTCCAACCTTCACCAAACACTATTACCTGCCTCTGATCTCCAGGGCTTGGGCAGGCTTTGCCTCTGCAGTCCTGCAAGGCATGCTAGCTCAATCCTAGGAATTTCATACTTCCATCTTCCCCTTCCTCAGCTTTGGGAATCCTCCCACAAATGATGACTGCAATAGTGAAACACGAAGAACATAGTACAGTTGTGTAAACTTACCACAAATGTAGATGTTCAAGTGTATTCACTGTTGCAGTCCTATTTTCCCCTCCCACCTTCCCCCTTAATATTATCCTTTTTGGAGATTAACTGTCATTCTTGTGGCCTTGGGCCATCAGGGGCTCTTTAAAACATTTCCTTCAAGGGGCTCCTACAGGTTAGGGTAAGAAAAACTGATGTAATGGCGCCGGCTGCTCTCCTTTATACCACTGACAACCTGACATCAGTCCACAGGAGACAGCAGCTGGTGCAGGGGGAAAAGCTTGACTCTGATACTCAGGCCGACCGAGGGCTACCGAGCAGGGATAACCCACAAGTGATAACTGCAACAGTGAATGCCCTTGAACATCTACATTTATGGTAAGTGTATACAACTGTACTTTCTGAATGCATACTGACAGTCTTTGAAATTTAAAACTCAACAGTATTCAAGAGGTCAACATGGCCACATTTCCATGAAGACTTTTCATATTTAACAAAAATATGCCTTGATTTTAAATAATATTTTTGCAGTCTTCCACAAAATAGGCTTATGAAACCAATATAACTCAGTGTATCATCTGAAAGTCATAAAAAATATAAAATCTCTGCCAAAAACCACACTTTATTTCATAGAAACAATCAGTACCAATGACTCTTTAAGGGGTTCCAGCATGAAGCTCACGAGACAAATGCCCGCGCACTACAACGCGAAAGCAGAAGGCCACAGCACCGCTAGATCATAGAGCGGTGCGGCCGAAAGAGAGATACACTGTGGGAATCCACGCAGTCGGGAAAACCAGCAAATGGAGACATCCCCTAAAGTACATACGCAGGCTGGCACCCAACAGTGGAAACAGCCACTCTACTTAGCTGAACAAGTGGAAATAAAGGTCTGCACACATGTAAAACAAAACAGCATCATACCTGTTGCTCTACACAAGCATACGAATACCACACACACAACCCGTACATCAATCCATGCTGAGGGAAGCTGACAGGAAAACCCAAAGAAGCTGCAGCCGCTGCAAAGTGATACAGTAGTACATGCACACTGTCTATTCCAGCAGTAACAACACCACAAGCATCCCTGCCTATACCCCCCCAACAGTACAGATTGGCACAGACAGCCTGAGCCTTGCAGAATATGTGTAGCCCATATTCCACATACTTGTGGCCGCTGGCAATGTAGTGGCACAGCAGCACAGAGCAGAGGTAGAAAAAAATTGCAGACATTTGAGTTTCAGACTTCATACCCCTCAGAAAGTACATGCTAATGCAATACCTGTTATTCTATCAACCGACTAATTTTGTCAGAGCAAGATGTACACAGTGTCCTTGTGTGTACCACTGTTGTTAATGGGTTTTCCACAAGACCAACCCAAAGAGGTGGAGAGGTATGCCTGCAACAGACAGACACTGTCCTGCCAGAGCCCCTCTATTGCAGTGGCAGATGGGAACATGCCAACCCTGGCAAGCACAGACTACCTAACCAACAGTATGAAAGAAACACTGTAGAAGGGAACACTGACACACAGGGGTAGCAACTCACCTCCCAGTCCGCAGCAGCATGTGTGTATTGTGGGGGCCACCAAGCCCATCCAATGGTCGTTGCAGCTGGGGTACGCAAGTATGCAGGCCCATGATGGCAGACAAGGGTGCTACACAGGGATACCTCCCTATGTAACCCCTATCACTGGAACTGAGACTGGGCCCCACACCCTGATTGGCCAGCAGCAACAGTTGGGGGTTAAAGGGGACCTGTGCAGTACATGTAGAACCTGTGGTGCAAGCAAGCTGGGTAGACCCCTACCAGACTACAATCACTTGTCAATCCCATGGCTGCGTGAACTGCACATAGAGAAACCCTAGCAGACCAGGTAGTAAGAGCAAGGTGGTGTGTAGATAGCTGCACAGGGCCACTGTAGCAGGCAGTGCTAATTCAGAGGGTACAACACAAGGTGGTGTACAGCAACATACCCAAAGTCAGATAGTGACTTGTACTGGAGTTGTGTCTACATCCTGTTCCCTGCTACGCTGTATGTGATGGGTACCGAGAGGCCATCAACAAGTGGCGTTACCATGATGTAATCTATGTACCTGTATAGCCCTGGTCTGCTTGGCAACAGATACAGCACAGTGCCCAGCGAATGGGGCAAACCAATGCTGGTAGTGGAGGGATTCCTCTACCATTTAGAGCATGAAGCACCACCTAAACGGTACTTGGCATGTATCGAGCGGAGAGTAAAGTCCTGCAGAGGTCGTGCCATCACTGTTTGCCAGGATGAGGGGGAAGAACTGCTGAAATCACTGCCACACCAGCATGGCCCAGATACAATGACAACCCAAGTGGCTACACTGTGAGCAGAACTATGGCAGAGGGCAGTAACCGGCAGTGACCTGCCAAGCCTGCTAATGCAGAGTGTCCTAGGCACAGCGGATGACAATGTACTACAAGAGATGCCTTGGCGTGCCACCCTCCATCATAGCATAACCAGGGCATGGCAGAGGGCATGGGCATCCATGTCCACACGTCCAGTAACACTTGTGGATATCGATGTTAGCCAGTATCCACTCCGTAGTGGCAGCTTTATCCTCTGCAGAAAGTCTGGTATGGATGGGACTGATTCCTTGGTTCTACTAACTACAGCACAGAATCTGTCAGATCTGTGCAGGTCTGCCATCATTCTTGGGGATGGCACCTTCCTGACACGGGCCAATGTATGCCGTCATCTGTATACGTTACATGGATGTATTGGCACCCCCACCTCAGCAAGGATTGTCCCCCTGGTGTACTGTCTCATGACACGGAAGTCAGAGTCTGCATACAACAATATGTGAGAGATACTGAAGGGTATGGCTGCAGAACAGGGATGCACCTTGGCACCACAGTATATTATGACTGATTTTGAGAAGTCAGCAATCCGTGCCAGCCATAAGGCATTCCATAAGAGTATTCTGAAGGGGTGCCTATTAAATTTTGCACAGATCATTTGGTGCCAGATCCAGCATCACCACCTAGTGGTCCTCTATGGTACGGACACTGCTTTCTCAATTGCCATCCACAAGCTGATTGTGTTGGCATACCTACCACTGGATGATGTTATCCCCACATTTCTGGACATTGTGACTACCTTACCTGACTGTGCTAACCCTATTGGCGTATTTCTGGACCATCATTATGTGCGTGGCCGACCACGAAAGTATGTATCCCGCTGCTCAGCACAGCAATGCCTGCCATCTTCCTAGCCTTTGAAGTTTTGGAATGTGTGTGACTTCTCTGACTTGGACTTCCCATGGACTAATAACCAGGTGGAGGCATGGCATCGTCGGCTGAAGGTGTTACTTGGATGCCCTACAGTGCAGCTGTCCGACCTTCTGTCTGTTCTGCAGCAGGAACAGAACCTGACAGGTACCCGAAGGGAGTCACTTTTGAGGGGGATGCCTGTGACACCGCGTAGGAAGGCTGTTGTTGTAAGGGAGCATTGCCTAAATCACATCTTGCAACATAAGTGTGACTAAGGTGATGTGCAGGATTTCCTATGTGCTGTGGCACATTTCTACAAGTTGTGAATATATTTGGGTTTAGTATGCACCAAGCACTACACACATCACTTTACATGTTGTGTTAATAAAGGCTTTGCCCACAGCACACGGGTTTCACAGCACCACTTTCATGCCCACTTGGTATCCTGTGATGGCCACATGTTCGACTGACATTTGCACATGGTGGCTTCTAGGGGGGTGCAGAGTGTATCACTGTGGGGGTTTGTGTCTGCCACCTGTGGTTAGGGTGCAGGGGGTTCCTCTATTCCCACAGAGAATTGTCCACAGGCATTTGTCACTACAGCTAAAATGCTGACCTGCCATGTGTCCACATCCAGCTGTCTCACAGGGGGGTGTCACGCTGTCTAGGCACCTGAAACCCTCTTTAAGCACTTTCACATCCATGGATGATGTCAGACTTTGCCTCTGTACAACCATGGAGAGCATGTATAATAAATATGTTTATTAAAACAGTGTGAAATGTTTCAGTGAGCCAGTGGCCTTTAGAAATAATAAAAAAGGCATTTTAAAATTTTCCATTTCATTCATGTCAGGGAAATGGCCAGCATCAAGTTTTAACTATCAACAATATTCTGTCCAGTCTAACAATCCTTCAGTAGCAGTTTTCCATATACACACAACTTTTTATGGGGAATGCAAATTTGAATGAGGCAGCTTTGCATTCTAATGAATGTTTGCTCAAAGCACTTTCATTATTGTTCACACTTGTGCACTTATGCTGGCAGACACTCTGTTACAGCCTATGCGTTTTGTGTTTAATATGAAGTGCAGTAATTCACTACATCAAACAGCATAAATAACATTAACAGTACAGAAAAATAAACAAGGTATAGGATAATGTCTGCTTTTCACAGTCACTGCATCTAATATATTGACACTGGTTGCAATTATTGCACCTTATCATTCCTATTTTGCATATTGCTTTCTCTTTTATGTACAAACTGGGCCTTGTGCCAATTACTTGGTTCATAGGTTCATAGGTAGGTACTAGGCTATCGGCCCTAGGGTCCATACAAAGCCTAGCCATAAAAATGTACCCTGGCTTTCGCCACCCAAGAAAATTATTTTCCTGTGCCCCTGTCGAGCAGAGCCACAGAAGTGATCCCCGGGGTGAATTTCCCATTTCCCATCCAATCATCAAGATTTTTCTTGAAGAGTGCTAATGAGGAGCTCTGTTTGACATAGATAGGTAGTCTGTTCCAGAGTATGGGAAGTCTCTGGGACAGGAATCTATCCCTCCAGCATGTTCTGTTTATTGTGGTGACAAGGGTAAGGTCCCTAGACCGTGTAGCTCGGAGGGATTGGGATTTCTTTAAGTGGAGCATGTCCAACAGCTCTGGGTTTGACTTAGCTTTGTATGTTAGGCAGAGATCGCCCCTGAGTAGGCGATATGCGATGGAGTAAAGCTGTAGTTTTTTGAGACGGTCTGCATAGGGCATCTGTTTGAGGCCAGTAATCCTCTTTGTGAGGTTTTTCTGTGGTCTTTCCAGTTGTTGTAGATGTCTTGTGAGGTACATACCAAAAGGGGCGTTGTACTCTATAATGGGTCTAATGAGTGATGAGTAGAGGGGAACAATGACCTCTTTTTTTCTGGATGAGAATCCTTTTGTGATGAGATGAGCCACATAGAAGGATTTCCTGACCACTGTGGCGATGTGATTATCAAAGGAGAGACTACTGTCCACCTGTGTCCCAAGGTCTCTTATCACATTTTCGGCATAAAGTAGACTACCAGCTATGCGGTAGTTCATGGGTACAGAGTTTTTACCAAAGGGGATGACAATACACTTTTTGGCATTGAGCTTCAGGCCACGGCTTTGGCACCAGGTATCTGTCTCAGTGAGGCCCTTTTGTAGTTTGTCCACATCGTTAGAAGTTTCGATTATGGCTCCTAGTTTGCAGTCATCTGCAAACTTTGTTAGCCAAAGATCGTCTGTGTTGGCCTGCACTTCAGAGAAGTAGATACCAAACAGGATAGGACCCAGGACTGAATCCTGTGGTACTCCACTTGTCACTGGTCTGATGTCAGATTTGGAATCCGCTACTTTCACAGTGTGGGTTCTTTCCATGAGCCAGTTGGCAACCCATCTTGTGACATAGGGATTTATACCTAGTTTAGTGAGCTTATCTATAATTCCAGAGTGGGGGATGGTGTCGAAAGCCTTGGCGAGATCTAGATAAACTGTGTGAACCATTTTACCCTCATCTATGGCTTTGGTGACTGCTTCAAAGAAGTCAAGCCAGGTTTAGGAGACATGATCTGCCTTTTACAAATCCAAACTGAGTAGGGTCAAGAGTTTGGAGATTACCAATGTCTTTGTTTATGAGTTCCACAATGATACGTTCCATGGCCTTGCAGACCAGGCTCGTCAGGCTAATGGGGCGGTAGTTCCCGGGGTCTGTCATGGCTCCCCCTTTGTGGAGTGAGATAACTGTCACGGTGCGCCATTCAGTGGGTACAAAGCCTAAGGTGTGGCTATGATTGAACATGGTACTTAGGTAGGGTGCCAGTTCATTCTGTAGTTCGTGTAGAACGCAGCCTGGGATATTGTCAGGTCCCATGGATGCTGTGTTCTTGACTTTGGAGAGTGTGCTTTTTTACCTGTGCAGCCATGATTATAGGAACTTTGCATTCTTCCAGTATAGAGATTGGCCCTCTATGGGGTGAGAGGGGGGTAAAGTTAGCACTGAACCTATCTGCTAGGATGTTGGCAATATCAGCTGGTTCTGTATATTTAGTGCCATTATGCTGTAACTCAGAGCATATCTGAGTGTTCCCATTTAGATTCTTGACATAACTATAGAATGCTTTGTGGTTGTCTTTAGAGTCAGTGGCAATTTTGTTTTCATAACTAGCTTTGGAGGATTTTATGAGGGATCTCAGCTTCTTACTGAGGTTGACCAGGGAGTTCCTCCAGTCATGGGATTTTACTCTTTTTTGCAACAGTTTCTTTCTTCTGTTGTAGAGTTTGTTTATGGCAGAGGACCTCCAGATTGGCTTCCTTTTTTTAGAGGATAACATCTTGGTTCTATTAGGGATAGCATGATCCATGCACTCGTGTAAGTGCTTATAAAGTGCATTTGTGTAGGATTCGGCAGTCATACCTCTATTGTCCGTCTGCATGGGTGTTAAGAAGTTTGCCACTTCTGTCTTAAGAAGTGTGAAGTTGGCTTTTGAGAAGTTTTTTTACGATGGTTTCCCTAATTGGGGCTGGGGGTGGGATGTGGATGTCTAGGCTGATTAGCTTGTTGTCGGATCTGACCGAGGAATTGACCTCTGGTGTGGAACACTGGTTTCCCATGTTGGTAATGACCAGGTCTAGGATATTGCTGCCCCTGGTGGGGGTGTGAATAAGCTGATCCAAGGCATTGGAATTTACGAATTATAGAAAACGTTGAGCAAAAGAATTGGTACATGAGTAGTTTTCCCAGTTAATGGTGGGGTAGTTGAACTCGCCCATTATTAGGGTGTTGGGTTGTACCCTAATACTTTCCAGTGTATCAGGAAGTGAGGAGTGTGAATCCTGGGGCATGGTGGGGGGTCTGTAGCAAGTTACAATTTGGATTGCAGTCTTCCCCAGAGTTAGTTGCACTTGGATAATCTCGGATGCATTATGCTGTGCAACTAGCCTGGAGGTGTGGATATCCTTAATGAATATGGACACGCCTCCGCCTTTAGTGCTTCTTTCTGGGTTAGGTGGCTGAAAGGTTTGGTATGAATTGAAGCCTGTTAATGCAGGGGTGCTCTCTGGAGCTTTGAACCAGGTCTGTGTTACTGCACAGATGTCAATGTTCTCCATTTTAAGGAGTGCCTCGAGTGAGTGCATTTTGAGGTTTAGACTTCTAGCATTGAGTAGCATTACCCTCAGATTTTGCTTGCTTGTACCTGTTACGGTGGTGAATTTGTCATTTAAACCTTGCCTAAAAAAAGGCACTATAGGGGTGGCAAGAGGCTTAGCCAGTATCCGGAATCCTAAGGGCGACAGGTGCAGGCCATCTCTGGCAAAGCATCGTGGACTGTCGATCATGTCATCCCAGGCAGACAAATACTGGATCCCCTTAGAATGACACCAGAAGCTTAGCCAATTGTTGAAGTCAGTCATTTTGTCCTTGTACTGTGGTATCATTCTGGGTTATGGCAGGATGCTACTCAGAGTTAGGGTCATATCTGCCTGGGATACAAGATCGGAGAGCTCCTCCATGTCTCTTTTCATGTAGTCCAGGGAAGTACGTCTCAGGTCATTCACACCAACATGGACAATGACAGTGTCATATTTGTACTTATTGTGGAGTGATCTGAGTGCATGCGTTATGTGGCGGATCGTGGCACCTGACAGGCAGCTGACAGTAACTTTCTCCTTGTTTAGTCTAGTGAGTGGAACATCAATGTGCCTGATTATAGAGTCACCTATGACTAGAGTGTTGGGTACGTTGTTATGCCTTATGGGCTGTGGTTGAGTGGCACACTGAGTTTGTGGGCTATGTGTCATTTGGGTTGTGTTGGGGGGTGGAGTTTGCTTGCATTTATGCTTTGGATGTCCCTGATGCTTGGGCAGGTTTTTATTGAGAGCCTCCGCGAATGTAGGTGTGTGTTTTGTGTTTCTATTTGTGGAGGGAAAACTGCAAACTGCAAAAAATTCTAATTCACACTGACATTTTTAATGTTCATTGAGTGTGTCAATGTCATAGTTATCATCTTATCACCACTTTTTCCATGTAACAATACTTTCACATTCTGACAGTAGATTCATAGGTTTAAAATTGCCTACTGTACATTTTTTACTAGCTGTTTCTTTATTAAATGTAGACAACGGATAACCACTTGTATAAAACTTATTTTTTTTTAAACTTCTTTCTCTTTGTAAATAGTTTCATCCAATTCTGCCAGATGACTTAGTGTAACCATTTGCCCTTTCACTGAGTTATCTTTTAAACATTTGGGGTGCATGCCCTTATAATTAAAAAAAACTGTTAACTTGAGCCAGCCTTTTTGTATATACTTGTAATGAGCTTCTCACCCATTTTTGGTTATTGAAATATTAAAAAAAAAACTAATATTTTCCACATCAAATGTCTGTGTAAACTGCAAAAAATTGTTTACCTGGTTGATATATAAAATAAAATCTTACAGTACTTTCACTTTGCCATTCCATCAAAAATATCTTGTTAGTGAAGCACGTAAAACAGTTGAGCTGGCTCATAAAAGGTTAATGTTAAACATGCTCCTCTATCCAAGCTGCCATATGTAAGTTAGCATGACTGGCTGGGGGCTGTCACTACCCCATAGTCACACCTGTAGGCTGCTTAACACACCTGCCTCCAAAAGTAACACAGTTATAAGATAAAACAATGTCTAGCATTTCAGTCAAGACTCTAATTTTTGAAACAAGAATATTAGTCTTTGAATAAATCATAATAGCCACCATCTCCAAAAGTATCTTTCTCTGTATCACTGAATGCCGAGAATTGTTATCTATTGCTGCTAATATATCATCAGGTGATACATAAATAGTTTGCATCTTACGGCTAAAATCAAATGAGTCCTGAATATTTCACTGACATTTACAAACTGTTTTCTTTATATTCTTCTCTTAGCATTGTGAAATGTTTGAGTGAGCCAGTAACCTTTTTTAAAAAATAATCTTGAAAGTTTCCATTTCATTCATGTCAGGCAAATTGCTTCTGTTTTGCTTTCTTTTCTAGCTCAAAATTTTTCACTTTAGTTACTGTCCCCCTCTAAAAAGAATCATTTTCATTAAGGAACAAACCTACAGAAAAATAAATCGTAAATTTGGCTTTCAAACCCTAAAGTATCCTGAATTTAAAACAACAGTTGGGAAAAAAGCCTGATCTAGAACAAGCTTTGCTATAGGAATCATCTGCCCAATCATGTCAAAAGCTACCAAACAATGAAACTATTGAAAGTCTTCAGTGAACACCTACATAAGGAAGATGTATGCTTTCATGATGATAGCTAAGATGTTCTTCATATTGATCACTGCTGCAGTAGCCTTGGCTATATGGATTATATCCTGCCAAGGATATAACAGCCAGACAGGTATCAAAGCTTCAGTACACCTTCCATGCCCCCAAACTGTCAAGTGGATCAAGCTGAACTGACTAAAAGACAAGTTTGAGTGCAAAGCCCTTCTGAGCTTTGTTGCCGCTGAACAGTACGTTCCTCTGAATCTTTTGAGGATTGATGGTGTGCAGAAAGGAATACTGTCATCTGTGTTAGTATGTGTGGTGGGAGATTTGTGTATATCCTCAGATTAACTTGTACTGTATGGCAGCATGTCTAATTGTGAAAATGTACACGTTTTTAAAATTTTGAGTATTTCCCTGTTTAAACAGAATGTTTGAAGAATATGTCATTGTTTTTTTATACATTTCTAATTACATATGTTTGAGAGGGAAATTCTGAAGTACTGTGGAGAAGCAGCTGAACAGTAGGTGATGTCATTAGAATGTTCCTGGTTGCTAGGTGATTATTTTAACAGCTGATTGACAGGAAAATGAACTTTTTCAAACAGATGACTGTTATTTTTAAAATAAGATATTTCAGACTGTTAAACTGTGCAGTTAGTCAAGTACTGAGCCGTTTGTGAAGAGTTGCAATCAGTTACGGTGCTGTGCAGTGATACCCGAAGGAAAGAGAACTCACCAAAAACTGTAAGACTGCCTTTGCCTTGCTGTTATGTTATAGATTAGATCAGGGGCAGTAAAGTTTAGTTTTTCAGAGAGTTTTTCTAAAATGATGGACTTCTACAGTTTAATTTTACATTTCTGGCGATTGAATTCTGGTGTTTATTGAAAGCTATTGATTTACATTCTTGTACTCATTTTACTTATTATTAAATGTTTTTCATCACTTTACATTGTGCCTGGAAATCAGTGTTTTTTTTTCTTTAGAGCTGAGAAGGTGTTTATACCTGTTTGATACTCCCCAAGTCCCATTGAAGGCCTGGCTGCTCTGGTTATAGCTATCATTTACTTTGATATTTAATTTTCGTAATTGGACACCCCTTTAGAAGGGCATGAAGACACTCTGATTGCTGGCAGCATTACCGTATTATTGTAGGGTAGGGACACAGCTGGAAATCAGTGTCAAGCTTTCCCAGAAGTGTTTGGATGTGTGAGATTTAAATTTATTTTGAGTGTGAGTACATTAGACATCTTAAACTGGGACACATTGCTGTGACGTGTGCAATAAGGAGTTACATTAGGGGTGTACAGAAGTATAGTATATCACATTTAATTGTTGGCAGTCTGGTGGGGCACTGGCCAAATATCACAGGTGGTTGGCTTGTGCTTTTCCTAGCTGGGCAGATAAGCTCCCTTTGGGGAAAAAACTTCTATTTTCTTATTTTTCACTGATATTTTATTATGTTCTGCTTCAGAAAAGTTATCTTAAAGCTAGTGTTGTGTTTTAATGGATTGTGCTGAGACTGTAACATACTTTTAAACAGTGCACTCATTTCTGTCAGTTTGAAAATAGTGTTATCTTACTGATAAAGTATTTTCTGTGGAGGAATTGTGTTTATTTTAATGTTGTGGGGCTGCCATAGTGTTTGAAATTGATTTTCACTGTGTTTTTTCTGTCAAAAAAGTATTTTTTGGACTAGTAGTTTTACTAGCTTTGCTGCTTATTTTCCACAGTATAGAGGCACCATTTTTGGCTTGACCATGGAACAGATTGTCACTCCTACAGTCTTCCTTCTAGACACAAAAAGAAAAAGTTAAGCAAGCAGCCTTTGCCACCACAGCAGGCTAGCAATTTGTCTCAGCCACATGCGGGTGACTCTGCTGTAGCCGTTTGTTGTGCCTCTGACCATTCATCTTTTACCCTGGATCCCTCTGGTGTAGCAACTACAGCCACTGTGAAATGAGGGTTAGCTGTGTTCTGCAGGGGTTCCCTTAGTGGGAAAGGAAAAAACACTCTTGTTGGTCCTGGGAGAGGGAACAGGGGAGGTTTCTCTGTTGTGTCGGAATGCTGTGCCCATCCCTGGGGAAGTTGTGGCTGCCATTAGTAACACAGTTGGCCTTGTTTTACCTATCAAAAAGAAACAGAAAACTAAGCATGTATCTAATCCTTCTCAAAATTCTTTGGATACGAGTAGTTTACTGGGACTGGCTCAGGGTTTGATGCAGACAGTTGATCGTTCTTGTAGAGTAGTTTCTGGTAAAAGAAAGAGGGATGACTCCTTTCCTGAAGAGATTCAGGATTCTGAATCTGAACAGGAAGAAACAGGGACAAATTCAGGGTTTTGCTGTCAGATTTCTAATTCAGACTCAGAGGAGAACTATCTTTCTGATTTTCCCTGTGGGTGTTCTCTTTCTCTGAGACTTTTGCTAGAATATCCCAGTGTTTTCAGTGGGAGAACACTGACGTTTCTCAGTCCATGAGTTGTTACAGGATTTTCCAGAACCTACACCCATTCCTCCTTTCTTGTCTGGTTTAGACATTGTGCATCTTAGTGCCTGCAGTTTTCCCGATAGTCAGCATGCTGTCCCTAAACATGCAAATAGGATGTATAAAGTACCTAAGTCTTTTAAATTTTTATACATTACTCCCAAACCTGACCCAACAGCTATAGCCTTAGTTGACTCTTTTACTGCTAAGCACTTAGTTAATTCCAATCCTAGTCTTTCTAATAAGGATGGGAAAAGTATTGATAGGTATGGGAAAAAGTGTATACTTCTGCAACTTTAAATTTTAAATTGTCAGACTCATATGTTAAAGCTTATTCTGATGCATTGTGAAAGTATGAGGAATGTTTTAACTACAGTTTCTTATTGTGAAGAAAAATCTGCTTTAAATAACTTAGTTTTTTTTTCTGTTGCACAGGTCACTACTCATTGTTTGCAGTGTGTGCATGACTCTGTTTTTACTTCTTCTAGGGCTATGGCTACTTGTACAGTTTTAAGGAGATTTGCTTGGCTGCATTCTCAGAACTTTCCAGATGATATTAAAAATGAGATTTTAAATTCTCCCTTAGATAGAGATTTAGTGTTTGGCCCCTCTGCTGGAGAGGTGATCAAAAATATAATGAAAGGGGCAAGCGGATCCAGGGAATTTTTTAAGATTTTTCATCCCTCCTTTTCCAAATTGCTCAAGGAATTTTCTTTCTCCTCATCCAATTTTGGCAGTAAGCAGTATAAACAAGCAATCTCAACAGATTTCCGGTAAACAGACATTTAAGAAGAAATGGAAAGGAGATTCCAAAAAGAAGTCTCAAGCCTTACAAAACAAAGGACACTACAAGTCTGAATGACTATTAAAGAGACAGTGTGACCCCCTCCCACCCTAGCACTCTTTCTCTTACAGAAAGTCTGAATATCCATTTTTCTCTTTGGCAACAGATTGTTTCAGACAAATGAGTTCTGGAAGTTATTCAGTGGGGTTAGAGATGGCAGTGGGAGGAAATTCCCCCTTTCCAGGGGTTCATTCCTTATTTTGCAGATCAGACTGTTTTGTTTCCACCTGTTGTTAATCACATGTGGTCCCAAGGAGTGATAGAACCTGTTCCTCCTTTCCAGGTGGAGAAGGGGATTTATTCAAGGATGTTCCTAGTCCCAAAGAAAGAAAAAAGCTTGGAGACCAGTTCTGGATCTTTCTTTCATAAACCTGTTTGTGATAGTGCCCAAATTCACAATGATGTAATTTCACAACCTGTTGCCTCTTCTTCCTCTTTCAAGTTCTCTGGTAACACTAGACTTAAGTGATGCTTATCATTATCCTCACATTCCTACTCATCCAGGCATTTCTTAACGTTTTGAGTGTCTAGGTCACATTATCAATTCTGTGCCTTACCCTTTGGACTATCCACCGCACCAAGAGTGTTCACAAATTGTCTAGCTCCAGTTATAGTTCATTGCAGGCTACAGGGTATCCACATTTTTCTATATTTAGACAACTTGCTTATCCTTGCATAATCTTTTTCAAAATGGCAGGAATCTTTCTTTGATGATAGATCCCTTGTATAAGCTGGAAATCCAAGAAAGCATTCAAAAGTCTTTCTTGACCCCCTCACACAGGATTGTGTTTTGGGGATATCAACTAGAGACCTCAGTTCAAAGAACTTTTCTTCTACAGGAAAAAATAGATCTTTATTTAGATTTATTTCTAAGTTTTTTTCACTCAGACTTTAGTCACTGTGAGGGAATACCTTCAGATTCTGAATCTCATGGCATCTATGATTCTCATTATACCCCTGGCAAGACTCCACTTGAGAAAGTTATAGTGGTATCTGAAATCTCATTGGTCCCAGCATCAACACCCTTTATCTTTTCGGATCCCAATACTAGGGTTTGTCAGAAGAAAAATTGCTTGGTGGAGACAACAGATATCCTTAAATCAAGGTCTCACCTTCTCCCTCCCTGCTGCAAATCGGTCAGTCACAACAGATACTTCAGACTTTGCCTGGGGAGCATTTTCTGGAGAGATAAATGTGCAGGGAGTGTGAGACACCAAGAACAGACACAAGCACATAAATATCAAGGATGTGCTCATCCTGATCGAAGCACTCAGTTTTCTGCACCATCTTTGGTCCCTGGGACCTCTTCAAGTGGTTACAAACAAAACCACAGTGATATGGTGCATCAGTAAGTAAGGGAGAACCAGGTTGTACCCCCCCCCCCCACTTGTAGACTAGCCATATTAGCTTGGGATACAGCTTTATAGCACAGTCTCACTCTGCAGGCATCCTGATTTATGTCAGAGCAAAACTGTGTAGCAGATAAACTGAGCAGCATCAGGACAGACCCTCACAAATGGAAACTAGATCCAGGGTTCTTCAAAGATTTGAGCCATCTTTGGGGAGTTCCTCAAGTAGTCCTGTTTGGCTCTTCTCTAAACAATCAACTGGCAAAATGCCATGCAAGAAGGCCTGGGAGACAAATGCCTTTTCTTTTCCTTGGGACAGGAATGTTCCTGTATGCTTTCCACCCTTTCCACTAATATCAGGATACTTCTGAAAATTCAGAAGGAATCCACAAGATCATTATGGTGACCCCCATCTGGCATAGGCAGTCATGATTCTCCCTTCTTTTGGAAATGGCCAGGGGCAATTACCACAAGCTTCTTCACAGACTGTATCTACTCACACATGAACAGGGGTGTTTGATACACCCTGACATCAGTCATCTTCAGTTGACTGCCTGGATGATAGGGTCTTAATTCCTTTAGGAACCTGTTTTCTGAGGATATACAGCAGGTACTAAGGGAGGCAAGAAAGCTTGCTACTAGAAAGTCATATATTAGCAAATGGAAAATGTTTTCTAGTTGGTGCTAACAACATAACCAGCACTCATTCAAGGCTAGTTGTTTTCTGGTTTTACAACATTTGAGTTACTGTCCTATTGCCTTTCATATTCCTCTATTATGTTTAATTTATCGGCCAATTCAGCATGTCTGCCCATGGATCCTCCTGTTTCAAGGCAGTTGCATGTCAAAATGTTTTGAAAGGGGATTTAAATAAGGGGCCTCCAGGTAAACCAGTGGCCCCTCCTTGGGATCTTAAATTTGTGTTAGAGAAACTAACACTTGCTCCATTTGAACCAGCTAATCTGGCTGACTTGAGATTCTTAGCATGGAAAATAGTTTTATTAATTGCTCTGACCTCTGCAAGAAGGGTATCTGAGTTGCAAGCTCTTACGGTGAGTCATTCCTACCTCATTTACCACAAGGATAGGATTTCTTTGAGAACTAATCATTCATTTATACCTAAAGTGTTATTCATGCTTACTTTAAGTCAAACTATGCATCTCCCAGTTTTCTTTCCTGTACCTAAAATGAGGGAGACAGAACTAAATCCTTCACATTGAATTAATTGTTAATTTCTTGTGAAGGTAAGAAGTAGGGACAACCTGTGCCAAAACAGACTATTTCCAAATGGCCGTCTAAGGCTATTACCTTTTGTTATACTTACCATGACAAATTTGTTCCAGGCAGGGTCAAGGCCAATCTACAAGGACCTTGGCTTCTTCTGTTAGAGTTTTAGACAGGGTTGGATTCTAGAAGTATTCTAGAAGCTACTACTTGGTCCTCTGTACATACTTTTACAAAGCACTACAAGCTGGATTTGTTCCCTAGGTCTAGATCATGCTTTGCTAGGACCATCCTCCAGGGCCTTCTGGACCCTTCTATATTCACCTCCCAAGTAGAGTTAGCTAATCTACCCATATAACTAAGGCTACTGCAGTAGGGATCATTTTGAAGAACATAGTACAGTTGTGTAAGCTGTACTTTCCTTAAATGTAGATGTTCAAATGATCACGGCTGCAGTAACCACTCTCTCCATCTCTCTCTCTTGTTTTTTTGGTGTGTTTTTAATGCTAGGATGTGGACATTTGTTTTTTGTTATTCCTACCTTTGTCATTTCAGGGCTCAGCCTCCCTGTCTGTGCTGGCAGGAAAGCTCTGAATGGCTTTGCGCCCACATTTCTCTTTTAGTCAGCTCAGCTAGAGCTGCTTGACAGTTTGGGTGCAGGGAAGGTGGACTGAAACTTTGGAAGCTGGCTGGCTGTTTTATCCTTTTCAGGATATAACCCATATAGCTAAGGCTACTACAGCAGTTATCTTTTGAACATCTACTGTTATGGTAAGTTCAACTTACACAACTGTACTCTCTGTGCTCTCTGCTACTTCATCTATGTGTTGAATAACTGTATGTCTCCATTTTTCCTACCTTAACCAGACATCTAATACAGCACAAACCACAGCATATGAGTAACCTAAATATTAGTATTTTGAAGCTCATTTGTATATTCTCACTTTTTTCTTCCTTTTATTTTGTTTGTTATTGTTTTTTCTTATTCATATATATTATTGCTCTTGTACTTGGTTTGTGACTGGAAAAGGTCAGTAGACCAGCTCACTCACTAAGAGTAATAAACAGGGTCTGACAGAAACAGGGAACCAGTTAGGTTTTTGTAGAGTAATAGAGTGATCTTATTATATGGTGCCAGAGTTATGAGCATACAAATTCTGTTAATTATTTTTTGGACTATTGAAGTATTTGACTGTTTAGGAGTGTAAGAAGGGCATACTTTAAGCAAGGGATAAAGACATTTCTGGCTTGGTACTTTTGTGCATCTGGAGTGAGATGATTGCTTAGAGAGTAATAGGCCCTAAGTTATACACCAGCATTGGGTGCAGCTTGGTCTATGTAAGTAGTAAAGTTCAGGTGAAGGCCCATTGAGAGGCCTAGGTAGTTAGACAATGGGATCCAACATATCTGATTTCTTAGCTTGTAGTAGATTGTAAGAGCAGGGTTTTACTTTAAACTTTGATGTGTTCTGAAAAGCTCTGAGGCAGTCTGGGTTATGTTTAATGGTAGTTTATTTGGTGAAACCATGAAAAATACATGTTGAAGTACTTCTCAGAGATGGTCTTGTATAATTTGGGTAATTGGCCAGGCATGGTGCATTATCATCTTTTCTACATGAAGTATGAAAGTCTTGGATGGTATGGTGTCTGATACATCATTAATAAATACTAATAATAAGGGAATGAAAAATAATAAGAACAAGAAGAAAAATCACTATTAATGATGCCTGCAGAGCAGCCAAACCATAGAAAAGCAGGTGTTGTTTGCCACTGACATAGTTCCTGCCACTCAGTTCCCTATATGTGTGTGCTTATGTATGAATACACACTAATAATACAACAAGTACAGGACAGCATATATCCTGTTTTCTAAATGCAATAATAACCAACAGGGAGGGCATTACCGGGAAATAATGGACTTTCTAGGGTAATACCTCTCAACTATCCAGATTTTCACAGAATGTCCAGATTTTTGCCTCATATTTTTGGTCTGTTCCTCATTTTTTTTTTTGATTTTCTGGCAAATCATTGAGGATTGAGGTCAGAACATAATGACAAGACATTTGAGCTTCAGACTTCATACCCTTCAGAAATTCATGCTAATGCAAAACCTATTTTTTCTGTCAACTTTATAAGTTTATAAGAGCAATATTTAAAAACTGTCCCTATATTTTGGGCTTTTGTACCCCTGAAATCTATACCTTTGTCCAGATTTCTTGTGATGAGAGGTTGGTTGAGAGGTATGTCTGGGGTGAGGAGGCCCATTGTCTGTGGTTTTGGGCCTGACAACACCCCTAGGCAGTCCACTATTTCCTTGTAATGTCCACCATATCAGGCACTATTTTTTGCTTAAATGATCCTTCCCTTAAAGTTAAGTATTGCTATGCCTCAGCAAGAAAATCTCTTCTTAGGACACAATGAATAGAAAGGGGGCTTTACTCTTAAATAAGGACTCATTACTGTTGCAGATTATTTAACATTGAACATTTTTAAGAGTATCCCATATGCAAATGTTTTATCAGTCCTGTAAAAATAGAGGCTATTATCTCTGCTGAGTTTGACTTAAAATGACTTACATAGCAACACTTCACTATTTCACATACCTGAGCAAATGGTAACAAAGGGCAGTTATGTATCACCTATATGGAATTGAAATATATAATATGGAAATGAAATATATAAGCACTTCATAAAATTAATCATAAGTAAATATCCCTGAAATGTACCATAGCACAGAACATACAGATACATTTAGGCACAAAACTGAACAGAAAGCCCCATGATACAAAATTAAGGGTATCAAGTTACTGCATTTGAGTACTTGAGCATCTTTAATAAAATTCTGATTTCTGTTCTTGGTTAATGACCCTACAATTATATGTTCAGGCAGTCAGAGAAACTATTTTAACATCTTTCTTAAATCACAATTGCAGCATTGACAAATGCGTCCATTCATTAACAGAAAATGAAACAAAATATGGTGATATTTCTAATAGTTGTCATTTGGTATATATTTTTAAAAATTTTATAAATTACTCATTTCCTGCCACTTCTTAAAGCTTATTCCTCCCCCGAACATTATTCTGTATGTATTCTTTCCACGAATTCCATTTATTTCTGTAATTTGCTCCTTTTTTTCTAAAAATGCCTCCTCTACTGCTTATATTTATTTTACAGTGCTCAGTTCTTTAGTTACAGTTGTTTTAGAGTTTGATTTTCATTTTAACAAATATTTTCTGCTATTTTATGAATATAATATTCTGTACAGTTATTGCTACTCTCCTTATGGACCTGCAACCAAAATCCTTTTTTCTCCTTATTTTTTGAACCCCCCCCACCCCCATTCATTATCATCCTTTTCCACTTTGATTTATAACCTCTGCTTACATTATATATATATCAGCCTTAACTGCATATCTCTAAATTATCCCTTCAAATCAGGTAAGTCTTTAAGTCCCAGAAACTTGTTTAAAAAATATATATATAAAAAGCAGCAAGCTTACGTTTCTGAGCTGTACCATGTTCACGAAGTACAGTAAAGGGGGAAGGATGTAATTATATTGTCATTCAAACTCAGTTTATATTGAAGATGTGCAGTGACTGTACATTCCTGGCAAATACGCATTGCATGTTGCAATTCTTGCTGATGCACAGAAAGCTATCACTCTGTGTAACTCATCCCTGGGAAACCAACAGAGCTCTTAATCTGTGCAGTCTTAGGGAATGAAGAACAATGCAACATGGGACTAATACTGTTAGGTAATTTTGATATTCCCTGTCAAATTATCTAAGACAGGGAACCTATCAGTTCCACGAAAAATCACTTACCCAAAGATGAGTTCACCGAGACCACATCGCCGACACAACACATCACCGACAATGGTAAGTAGTGTGGAAAGTACAGTTGTGTACACTTACTATAAATATAGATGTTTGAGTGTATTCACTGTTGCAGTCATCACACTTGGGTTATCTGCCTGCAGGTAGCCCTCAGTCGACCAGAATACCAGAGACTTAGTATTTCTGCATCAGATGCTGTTGCTCCAGGACTGACGTCAGGTCTTCAGGGGTATAAAAACAGGCAGCCAACACTATTATATCAGTCTTTCTTGCTGAGGAGCCTGAAGCAGAAGCAGTTCGCAAGTGCCGGTCGGCTGCTACCTGAATTTTCGTTTATGAATTGAATAATCCTGAAGTCTTCTAAAGCTAAGCACCCCGTTGGGGATCCTTGTTTCTTGCTCTAACCGATGTCAGAAAAAGTTAACAGTTGTCTTGCCTGTGGAAAGCAAATACCACACAGATATTTTCATTCTTACTGCGTCACTTATTTAGGCCCAGACCACGACATACCTCGCTGTCTGTTTTGTGGCTTGTTCAACACCCAAACCATTCGTCGTCGGGCTCTCATTGTCGCTAAATTCTTTCGTTCTCGATCTCTGTATTCTGAAATGGCTTTGATAAGCCATCCAACTACTGATATTCTGAAAAAACGTAAGGGTAAAGACAAGAGAGAGACCGCATAGGTCCAAAGCTGCCGACGATGCTTCCGTTAAGCTAGTCGCCAGTTCGCCGGTACTCAGTGAGACTCTTTTGTAGCCCCTGATGCCCACTTCAATGTATTCCTGTTTCTGCAATGTGGTGCGATCTCTGAGTTGTAGATTTAAGTAGGGGGTGTGTGGGGGGTGGGAATACATTCTGTTTTGCAGTACTTATACTTACCTGTGTTGTGTCGGCGATGTGGTCTCGGTGAACTTGTCTTCGGGTAAATGTTTTTTTGTGGATCTGATATGGATCCCTAAGACAAGAAAGTAAGAATTATTGTAACTCACTTGGCTGTACACAACTAAATCATTTGTTCGAAATGATGTTACCAGAGGAGGTGGGAATATACTTGAATAAATCTTAATTTATCCAAAAAATCCCACAAGGGTCCATCCTTGGACCCCTACTTTTTTCCATATTCATCAATGACCTCCACCTTGCCATCCCCCAAGCTACATGCATACAATATGCAGATGACTCTACATTGATATGCTCAGCCCCCTCCTCCTCTGAACTTCTCTATCTTACTCAACAAGTATTTAACACAGTTGAGCAATGGTTCACACATAGATGCCTTCTCCTAAATCCCAAAAAGACTAAACTCCTTCTTTTCTCTCCTACTAAGAAATCCCCCCCATTAGATTTCTCAGTTAACTGTACCAATAAAACCATTATATCCCCTGAGCCAACCACCAAACTATTAGGAGTCACCATTGACAATAACTTTAATATCCATATTAACAATACCATAAAAACTGTCAACAAAAAGCTAGGCTCTCTCTATAGGATAAAATCCTTTCTCCTACCTTCAGCTCGAACCACAATAGCACACACTCATCTTATCTCTTCTCTTCTCTATGCCTCACCTATTTTTACTAACCTATCAAAAAATAATCTTGACAAATTGGAAATGTCCTGCAATAATATTGCCAGATTTGCAACAGGCAACCCATTTAGAACCCATCACTGCCTTAATTTAAAGCAGCTAGGATGGCTTGAACTACAAAATCTAATTAAATTTCATCAGCTAACTATAGCCCACAACACTCTTTACAAACCATCCAAAACACCTATTCTTTCCACATTAATCACTCCCTATAAAAACCTGGAATCCTTAAGGTCTTCTCAGAAACTTCTAGTGCACACAACTAAAACAAACAATAAAGCTGATGACTCCCTTTTTTCTAATATAATTAGAAAAGCCTGGAACCTCCTTCCAAATGAACTCTCCATACTTCCTTCACTACCCTGTTTCAAAAACAAATTGAAAGTATTCCTCAAAACTCATTGGTTATGCCCATGCTCTAAACCTGACTAGTCTAACTGTCTTTTATATACTCTGATCTTCCAAACCCATTAACGCATTAAAAGCAACTCCTTCCTTATTAAACTATGTTACTAATTATCTCTTGAATACCTTGATTGTATTTGCATTCCTTTATTATGCCTGTATTTCTGCATTGTAAACTATAGATTGTACTTGCATCCTTTATTATGCCTGTATTCTGTGCTGTAAATTTTACAGTGATAACCTGTTATACATACTGTAAATAGCTTTTATCTATCTCATGTATCCTAAGATGTTGTGTTAATTGCATTGTCCTAGCTTTGGAGCTTAACTCCTCGGGCCTCTACTGAAAATGGACATATATCCAGTTGGACTAGCCCGGTCAACAAATGTAAAATAAATAAATGTAAAATAAATAAATAAAAAAATTAATTGAGAATCCAAGCATCTTTAAGATTGTTGGACTCTTAGCAAATCTTCTGCCCTTTGCTGTCTTGCAGTGTGATCACATAAGGCATTCTACTAAATATACTGCCGCTGTATGCTTAAAACATCTCCGTCTCAAATAAATAGATCTCTGAATGCTTGTGTCTGGGGGATCTCTGTATTTAATATTTGTATTTATTTATTTATTTTACATTTGTTGACCATGGATGACCATAGGTGAGTGATTAGTGTCCAACTGAGCTGAAGAGCCCTTTTTCAGCAGAGGCCCAGGGAGAAAAGCTCCAACAATTTTCATTATAAATTAGCATTAAACAGCAATGCTACAGGATTATTAAAAGGCATTAAGTAGCAGTATAATGTTATACAGTGTCAATAATCAGGAGTATAGCAAAGCTTTTTCAAGATGTATAAAAAGAAATAATATGTCATTAAAATGAATGTAGTTTTGGGGGTAAGTTGTTACAAAAACCCAGTTTTATCATAATGTAGTTGCATGAAAACAAGACAATTACTATAGAATGTTTCTCTGAGGTGATTAGCTTAATAGATTTTAGAAGACAGTAGAAAGAATAGTCAAGAAAGATTAGAGAGAGCTAGTGAGAAGAGTGAGTTAAGGGCAGAAATTAGAAGTAGGGGATGTTTAAGGAGGGAGAGTGCAGTGGCAGAACCAATGACTTTTAAAGTGCTCTTTGGTGGCTGTCTTAAATTGTTTAGGATGTGTAAGGGTCGTGATTTCTAGTGAGAGCCTATTCCAGGCAATAGTGGAGTGATAGCTGTACCTGTTACATCCAAATTTAGACTTGAGTTTGTACATTTATAGTAGTTCTTGGTTAGAGCTTCAGAGAGGTCTGGAGGGAGAATAATGGGAGGTGAGAGGGGATAGTGCCAGGCAGTAGGAAGGCTGGTATAGGATGGAATGGATGATCTGTAGCTGAGAGAGAAGAAGCTGGTGGGGTAATTCAAGCCAGTTTAGGTGTTTTAGAGAGAGACAGTGATGGTATTTGTAGGTTTGCTGGGCAGCAAATCTAGCTACTTTGTTGTAGGCAGATTCGAGTTTGGTCAGGAGTGTTGAGTTAAGATTTGTGAGAATTTGAGAGTTGCTCATTAGACTGGGTAGAACATAGGTAAGAGAGAGAGAGTAACCTTGGCTTCAGAGATAAGGAATTTCTTGTTACTGTATAGAAGCCCTAGTTTTGAATGAGTCTTTTTGATACAGTTATTAACATGCAAGTCAAATTTAAGCTGATTGTTGATGGTGATGCCTAAGAGCTTAGAGCTGGATTTTACCTGAATGGGAGTATTAAGGGACTGTATGGAGAAGGAGGGTTTAATATTGTTGAATTTTTTAGGTAGGAAGAGTAACAGCTTTATTTATTTAAGGTTAAGGATGAGCTGGCTGTTGGAGAGCCATGTTTCGACTAAGTTAAAAGATGCCTGAGTAGCTGAGATGAGCTTAGAGGGAGAGTTGACTGTGGTGATGACTGTAGATTCATCTGTGTTTTGCACTAAAGATGACTGAGGATAGGAGGTATAGAGCTGATTAGTAAAGCTATTAAAAAATAAAGGCTCTAGGATAGACCCTTGAGGTATACCCATTTTACAGGGAGAGGAGGGGAGAGTGCAGAGTGCTATCTCACTGAATGAGATCTGTCAGTGAGGTAGCTAGAGAACCATGCAACAGTGTCAGAGGAGAAGTTGAGGTTTGTAAAGCAGAAGAGAGTGTGAGAGTGTCAAAAGCTTTTGAGAGGTCCAAGAATAGGCAAGAAATAAGTTTATGGTCATCCATGGCCATAGAGACAGTGTTGAGGAAGGATAATAGAGCTGTAGTGGTGCTATGTTTGGGTCTGAAGCCGTGTTGAGTGGGTGTAAGCAGATTTTCCTGTATTAGATACTGCATAATTTGTTTATGAATAAATTTTTTCTAGTACTTTAGAGAGAGGGGAGAGGATAGCGATAGGTCTAAAGTTGGAAATATCAGAGGAGTTACCTCCTTTGTGTATAGGTAGAGTGTAGCATTGTTTCCAAACGGAAGGGCCTTTAGATTCAGAGATAGAGCGATTAATTAGGATAGATACAGGGAGAGCAAGAGAGTCAGCTGCTAGTAGAAGAAAAGTGGAAGGAATATTGTCAGCTGATGCTGAGCATGGTTTTAATTTAGAGAGTAGAGTTTTGATGTAGCTAGTAGGTACAGATTTGAGGGAGAAGGTATTTGAGGAGATAGTATTAGGAGTAGGTTCAGAAATGTTGGCGATGTTAATAGTAGAGGAGTTTGGGTTAGGGTTCAGTAGCTTAGATATTGAATTGATAAAGCAGGTATTGAAGATAGTGCCAGTTTCTTCAGATGTCTTGTCTGGGTATGGATTGGGGGAGCTAAGAGTACCGGGATGTAATATTTGGTTAATAGCGTTCCAGAATTTTTTAGGATTAGATCTTAGGGCTGGGGGAGGTTTGTTATAGAAGTCCTTTTTATTGTTTGTTTATGTGTTTTAATATCCAGACTTGATAAGATAAGTTACCTGTATAATAACATACTGCTCAACTTATAATTATTCTCATGCATGGCTGATAAGAGTCAGAAAGGGATGTATCCTTCATTTTTTTTTATTTACTTTAAGCATCTAATTAACATGATAGAAGCAATACAGAAGGTATATGTAATCTTTCTTTGCTATACAGGAATCTGAACATTGCTAGTACTTTTAAGGCCTATCTCTTATCAATTATTGATAAATTAACCATTAGTCTTATTTTTGTAAGTGTTAAATTTAATGACAGTGTAATAAAGAAAATCGATTAATTGAAATTCATATCTACACACTGTCCGATAGTTAAAACAGTTAAAGGACACCATCTTGCATAAAATGCAATAGTTCTCTCGAGATAATTTCCCACTGCTCTTTATTAGAAACTTGCAGTGTTGAATAGCTTACCCTTTAACTCTACTAATTAAAATGGTCCTGCATGACAGAATCATGTCTGAAACTTGAAAGAAGTTTAGTGCAGACCCACTTCTTAAATGAAGTGTTAAAAACAAAGTCTACTTTTGCAAATAAGTGTTCCCTAATGTCCTTCCTTAAGTCACTGTTACATTGTTCCAATATGGTTGGGCATCCATCCAGCCAAGATACCAAAGCCAAAACCTTCCATAGAGCCATATGTCCGACATATAAGCTAAACCTGTGGGTGTAAGGGTGTGTAACAGGATATACAAGCATGAAAACCCAGACTATCTCACCATTAGTCCGAATGCAGGTCTCACACCTGTGGGTGTTGGTATCATCCTTGCCTTTGCTTACTCAGATAAGTGCCCTATTGGGGAACCTTCCTTGCTTTCTTTGTAATTTAGCATTTTATTCTGTTAGATGTCAGCTAAGAGGGGGGAATGTGATTGTGATAGGCAGATTCCTTTTAAGGATCTCCACTCTCTTTTTTGTCTTGGAATAGTGTGTGACTATAAGAATTGCCAGATTTGCTAGTTGTTTGTATCTAAACCCTATGTATGCATCTTTCCTCTCTTAATACCTATTTAGAGGCTCAATGCCTAAAGGGCTTTGCCTACTCTAATATGACAGAACCTTCACCATCCAACTTCCCACTCATTCTGCAAAAGAAATTCAAATAGCCTAGGCCTGAACCATCATCTGCTCAGACAGACTTGGATGTACCCATTGGGGCCTCACAAGAACCTGCTGTATGTTTGATCTTTTCCCAGGCTCCTGCTACTGCAACCCAACCGGAGGTTGTTATGGCATCTGATCTGACTGTCATTCTTCTGATATAAATTACTTAATCAATATGGTGGAGAAAGAGAGAGAGGAACCTAGGCTTATAATTTCTGAAGGGCTGGAGGGCATCCCTCAAACACTAGTTTGGGAAGAGGTGTGTGGATTTCTGTTTGAAGCAATCCAAGGCTCGGATCTGCCACTTTTCATTAAAGCAGATGTCACCCCAAAGAAGAAGAAACAGATCACTATAAATTTTCTCCTTCTCGGATTTCACAACAAAGAAGGTTTGGAGTTTTCTCAAGACCTATTCATGGCCATTTTGGCACTCAAGCTTTCTTCCTTTCTTTCCACTGCACCTTCACCCTGTACCCATCAGAAGAGACAACATGGGTTATCGTCTGAGGAGGATGAACCATGTTCTGATTCAGATGAACATAGGTTCACAGGTTCATAGGAGATTACTAGACTAATGGCCCTAGAGCCTTTACAAACCTAGCTGTGTTAATCCCAAGTATCCCCATTTGTTCTTTTTTGGGTAGTTTTCAGAATGAATTTATGAACAGAGCAGGTCTGTAATCAACACTGGCCACCCCTGTCCATGAAGGACATGGACGCCACCCCAGGGGTGAATTTGCAGTCTCCCATCCAATTATCTGGACTGCGTTTGAATAGTGTCTTTGAGGAACTCTGTTTTATGTGAATAGGGAGTCTATTCCAGAGAAGTGGCAGTCTCTAGGAGACATATCTGTCTCTCAAGCATGATCTGTTAACATCACAATCTGGGTTGATATCCCTAGATGTGACACATTTCACCTTGACCTACTAGTATTCATAGGTTCATAGGGTGGTACTAGGCTATCGGCCCTAAGGCCTATACAAGCCTAGCCATAACAGTTCCTTAACTCAAAACCTAATTCAAGTTTGACATTTCCGTTACTTACAATTTCACCTTCACAAACACATATCAGTGATTAACTTGAAAGGGAATAAGTTATTTAAAAAAAGGGGGTGTGCTTAGGATACTTTATGGCTTTATGCATTTCATTCCTGTAATGATAGTGCTTAAAACCTCAGGGAATTCTGGAAAGAAGTCTGTATGACATAACATAAAACTGCAGTCAATAATAGCAATGCTGTTTGCATTGCCATTCTTACAGCTTGTAGTTACCTACAACTTTGAAATATTAATATACAGGTTTTCATGGAAACAGTAATGAGAAAATTACAGGTTAATTGAGTATCCTCCCATATAAACAAACACTGCTGCCACTTCACCCTCACCACTGTACAAATGATAATTTTTTGGGGGTGTGAAGTCACAAATTTATATGTATGACAAATTAAAATAATATGTAGCACCTCAACAGACAACATAAACTTAGAAAACATTCCATAATATAAAAAAATGACACATTTTCATTCAAATGCAAGGTATGAATAGAAGTTATGTACTTACCATAACTTGGCATCTGTGTTGTCCAGTTTCATTCTTCCTCATTTCTGGGTCTGGAATCCAACATTGAATCCTACTCAGCTGCGTTTACAAGACTATGATCCAAGCCTCAAGCTCCTCCTTCTCCCATAATGTATTACGCTTATCAAACCCTCAAACTAAGTTTGCTTCTTTGTGAACATTTTACCATAAGGGTAAATACCTATTCTGTAAAGTAATCTAACAAGAAAGTAGCCATATTCTGGAGCTCGAACTAAGAACCCATGGGTTCCTGAATTCCTCTAAGTGTCGCTAATCCATTAGGACAGGGGACAGATGGGAGGGACGTGAGGAAGAATGAAACTGGACAATACAGATGCCAAGTTATAGCAAGTGCATAACTTCTTATCTGATGATGTCCATTTCATTTTTCCTCACTTCTGGGTCAGAGTCCCCAGCTATGTAGTTCCCTGAATGGCTCTTATGGAAAGATATGCCAGAGCACCATGGAGCCCTTATGAAAAGATCTGCCTGAGCACCATGAAGCCAAAGATGTTCTACTTCTAGAAACAATGTTTAACTTACAGTGGATATAAAAAGTGTACACACCCCTGTTAAAATGCCAGGTTTTTGTGATATGAAAAATGAGAACACAATAAATCATTTCAGAACTTTTCCCACTTTAATGTGACCTATATCCTGTACAATTCAATTGAAAACCAAACAAATCTGTTAGGGGAAAAATATAAAAAATAAAAAAACGTACAATACACTGGTTGTATAAGTGTGCACACCCTTAAACTAATACTTTGTTGTGTGTGAACACCCTTAAACTAATACTTTGTTGAAGCACCTTTTGATTTAATTACAGCATTCAGTCTTCTTGGGTACACACCTGCCATCAATTAAAGAGACTCTGATTAACCCCAAATCAAGTTCAGCTGTCCTAGCAGGATTTTTCTGAAATTTACTCAGTTGCCTGCTATAGCAAAAGCCATAGTTCGCAGAGAGCTTACAAAGCATCAAAGGGATTGAAAGGTGTCAGTCAGGAGAAGGGTACAAAAAATTTCCACAGCATTGGATATACCATGGAACACAGTGAAGAGAGTTATCAAAAAGTGGAGAAAACATGGGACAACAATGATTTTGCAAAGAACTGGACATCCCTCCAAAATTGATGAAAAGACAATACAAAAACTGTTCTGGGAGGCTGCCAAGAGACCTACAGCAACACTGAAGGAGCTGCAGAAATTTCTGGCAGGTACTGGTTGTGTACTACATTTGACAACAGTCTCCCGTATTCTCCATATGTCTGGACTATGGAGTAGAGTTGCAAGACGGAAGCCTTTTCTTACACAGAAAAACATCCAGGCCTGGTTAAAATTTGCAAAACAATACATCAAGTCTCCCAAAAGTATGTCGGAAAACATGTTATGGTCTGATGAGATCAAGGTTGAACTTTTTGTCCACAATTCCAAAAGGTATGTTTGGTGCATAAACAACACTTCATATCAACAAAAGAACACTATCCCCACGGTGAAGCATGGTGGTGGCAGTATCATGATTTGGGGTTGCTTTTCTTTAGCTGGAACTGGGGCTTTAGTCAAGGTGCAGGGAATTATGAACAGATCCAAATACCAGTCACTTTTGGCCCAGAACCTTCAAGCATCTGCCAGAAAGCTGAAGATTTAGAGGAATTTCACCTTTCAACATGACAATGACCCCAAGCATACATCCAAATCAACAAAAGAATGGCTTCACCAGAAGAAAATTAATGTTTTGGAATGGCCCAGCCAGAGCTCAGACCTAAATCCAATACAAAATCTGTGGGGTAAACTGAAGACGGCTTTGCACAGGAGATGCCCTCACAATCTGACAGATTTGGAGCACTTTTGCAAGGAAGAGTGGGAAAATATTGCCAAGTCAAGATATGCCATGCTGATAGAGTCCTACCCAAGAAGACTGAATGCTGTAATTAAATCAAAAGGTGCTTCAATAAAGTATTAGTTTAAGGGTGTGCACATTTATGCAACCAGATTATTGTACATTTTTTATTTTTTATATTTTCCTCCTAACAGATTTGTTTGTTTTTCAATTGAATTGTACAGGTTGTAGGTCACATTAAAGGTGGGAAAAGTTTTGAAATTATTTATTGTGGTCTCATTTTTTTTATATCACAGAAACCTGTCATTTTAACAGGGGTGTGTACACTTCTTATATCCACTGTATAGTACTTTTGGAGGACAGGGTAGTTGCATACCATTTGAAGAATAAATGGTAGAAATGTAATTTGTAATCCACTTAAGAGAAAGTTATCTTCAACACTGTATGGCCCAAGTGGTTGGGGGAAAAATGTATGAACAACTGGTCTTACTTTCGCCATTTGTTTGTCCTATGCAAATAGAAATGCACTTGCCTATGAACATCAAGGAGATGCATCATGTTTGTTGGATTGGTTTGGGAAGAAAACTTGTAACTGGATAGTCTGGTTGATATTCGTCTAAGGAGCCACTTTAGGCCTGTAGGAAGGGTTAGTTTTTAAAAATACCCTATCTTTATGAAAATGATTAAAAAATTAAAACAACAAACCAATTGGTCTTGGAATAAAACTAAAATTAATAAAAACAAAAAAACAAGGAGAAATTGAGAACAGGGTATATAAAAAAATGTATGTATTGTAACAGTTTTCTATATTTTTCTAGTTGCCACTCCTTCCATCAAAAGAAGGGTATTGTGTGGCACCAATATATTAGAGTGTCTAGGCTTACTTCCATTGATGTGGTTTGTCAAGAAGAATTTGCAACACTTAAGAAGATTATTGAGCATGGATACCCTGCTCACATGCTTAACACTACTGAGTGTGATGTATGTGCTGAGAAACACGGCAGATATGGTGGTAACCAGGATGCCAACAATGGGGAGAGAATTGAATTCAACAATAGAAACGATATGGTATTGCATTATTCTCTCTATGTAAAAGACATTGAAAACATTATACGTAAGAACTTGGGTTTTATTTGAATGTGATGACACCACTAAGTCTTTATTTATGTGTAGACCTGCTTTCACATATACAAAAAGCGCAATATCAAAAGTTTTTTGGAAAGACCACTCTCTGATTCATATGCCACCTTTCCCGTGACTCAAAGATGTGAGAGATGCCACCAGTGTGGTTATATAGAGAGTAATTATTCTGGTTGGCTGTATGATAAAACTAGAAAAATGTCAAGGGGTGGCAGGTTTTTTTGTTATTCAGAGAAAGTGGTATATCTTAAATTCCGCATGCAGTGTCAGGCATTTTATGTAGGTAAGACCAATAATAGTCTTAACCGTAGGATATACAAGCATATGTACAGCATAAAAAGAGCTGACAACAAAAGTGCCCTTGTCAGACACTCTAGTTTGCAAGGGCTTTGTAAAATTTATGTTTCTGGTTTTGGCGCAGGTATCTGTTGCAGCCTTTGCTGATGATTGGAAGAATACCTTGCTGCAACATGAAATGTTTTGGCAGCTTAACCTAGATGCTACTGTGGCTCCTGGCATTAATGATGGTATTTCTGTCACAAGTGAATTGAGTAGAAGAGCTAATGTTTTATGGGGGGGGGGGTTTATATTTCAAATGTATGATTTTATTGGAATGGTTATCTTGTTTTTTGTTTAAACTATGCTGATTTTACGTATCTTATATTAAACACGGAGAGATTTTATTAACCTTCACAATGTGACTGGTTGACAGGGAGGTGTGTTCATTATGGCGGGGTTATTTAAATGTTTTTTCTGGTTTGCAAATGGTTCTGATGATGTCTTTTTTACATTGACGGAAGCATTAAACCATTTTGCATTAAGGTACGTGGATCCTGTGACCACGGCTTTTTGTTTTTTTTTTTGAAAAATAATGTATGGAGACTTGGAGGACAAGACCTGCAATTCAGATACACTTTTTGTGGAGGTTATCTCTACAAGAAAGGCTGTTTTCCAAGACAAGAATTTTATATTGCAAAAATCATCTGGTTTGAAAGGTTTCTGAGTTACACCTTGGAGGACAATAGTCATGTCCCATGGTGGAGGGGTCTGAATGGAGAGATAAGTCAGCAAGCAAAGGAGGGGTAGTATTGCTGAAATTGAATTCATCCTCAATTCTTGGTGAGTACTTTCATGAGGTGGACCCAGTTTTTTCACAAAATCTCACCAAGACGACACTGATATGTAAACTGTATTAATATAGCATGTATCATGGACAGAAGTAGGTCAAAAATTAAAAAAAGATAGTTGGGTGCACAACCCAAGATAAAAAAAGTGCCCAATTCTGGTAGGTGCACTTGTGCTAGGACTGAAAAGAATGACACTGTAGAATCCTCAAAATACGGAAACATTCCTACAGTGAGGCCAGGCCCAGGAGAAGGATGGCCCCCTGTTGCAGAAGGAAGTAGCAGTATACAAAAATCACAAAAACTGATAGGCCAAAGAACAGCCATAAAGATGATAGTGTGGACTATTGAGGATAAGAAAGAAATTATGCATTGTTACTATTTTGCAAAAATTCCAGAATTTCCAGACACAAGATATACAAAAAGATTAAGAGAGAAATTAGAGGTTAGAGAACAAAAATACTTCCACAAGGAAAACTGTTTGAAGCTTTGAATAAAAATGTGTGTTCATTAACAGAACAGATTTGTGAAAAACAGTATGTAGACCAAGAATCTTTGATCTGTTTGAAAAAAGAAGCACATGAGGAAGTGAGAAAATATAAACAACAAAACCTAGACATTTTTGACAAGTATAAAAAAGAAATATGGACATGGGAAAGAAAGAGGATTTGATATGGTACAATATTTATGCAAACGTGAAAGCCAAATTAATCAATATAAAGAAGGCAGCCCCAAAGAAATTCGAAGAGAAATATGGCAAAGTCTTCCAGATATGGAAAATTTGATAATAAAAATAATACACAAAGAGGGAATATAGAAAAGAAGATTAGTAAAGTAGAAGTTAAGAAAATAGAAGTTGAAGTTATGGAGTGCCTGCAAAGTAAAGGATTTGATGTAAAAGGTCAAACACAGATTACATCACAGCATGATGAAATGAGTGCCCAAAGTAAGGAGAAACAGGAAGATCAGGAGACATCAGAAGAAGAAATAGGGACATGGGAAAAGAGATTTAATATGGTGCAATATCTATGCAAAGGAGGAAGCAAAACTAATCAATGCAAAAAGAGCAGCACCAAAGATATTTGAAGAGAAATACAGGCAAAGGAATCCAGACATGGAAAACTTTACAATACAAAAAATAAGACAAAGAGGAAAGTAGAAAAGGAGATTCCTGATGGAGAAGTTAAAGAAATAGAAACCGAGATTATGGAGTACCTGCAAAATGAAGGATTCAATGTAGAAAATTTAATTCAGAAAGCTCAACAGGATAGAGCAATGGACATCCAAATTAAGGGGAAACCAGTGGAATGGGAAGCAATTGGTCAGGTGCCATAAGAAGATATTTTGGAGTATTCCAAAGGAAATCAGTATAAATGTTCACTTGAAGCTGAACATCAAGGGAAGGAACAGGAAGCTGTGAAAACTCTGATGCAGTCAATGTTGAGGAGTGATAGGCCAGTGAGTTCCTATATGATAGAGCACCAGATGACACAGGATAAAACTGAAGAGAATGTGCCACAAGAAGTTGCTACAGAACTTTCAATAGAGTGCCCACAGGAAGTGGAAAACAAAAGATGTGCCCTCAGTTTAGAAGAAAATGAGCGAAGAGAAGAGTTTCTTGGTTTAGTAGAGATATATATATTAAGATCAATGAAAGAAATAGACTGCAGAAGGTCAATAAAACCCAAAAAAGTCAGATGTTTGATAAAACAAATGAATACAGTAATTAAGACTGTCCATAGAGATCCATGCGATATAACAGAATTAAATAGGATACATTACTGTGCAACTAAATTAATAAATGATAAATTTCTATCAGAAGAACACAGGATAGTGAGGGAAAGGAAAGGGAGAAATCAGTACCATCATGGAAGTATCGGACAGAGAAAACTATAAAGCAATTAAGACAAGAAGTGTCACTGTTAGAAGAGTATAGAAGCGGGAACAAATTAGGTTCATAGGTGTGTACTAGGCTAATGGCCCTGGGGCCTTTACAAGCCTATCCATAGGATTATCCTGGCATCGTGCCACCCAACCTTAGTTCCCAGTGCTACTGTTGAGTAGAGCCACTGGAGTTATCCCCAGAGTGAATTTTCTATTTCCCATCCACTCATCAAGATTTCTCTTGAAGAGGGTCAGCAAGGTGCTCTGCTTGACATGTATGGGAAGTCAATTCCATAGCATGGGCAGTCTCTGGGTTATGAACCTCTCCCTTCAGTATGTTCTGTTGATTGTGATAATGAGGTTGAAGTCTCTGGAGCGTATGGTGTGTAGGGATTGGGATTTCTTTAGATATAGCATTTCTAACAGAGATGGGTTAGACATGGCTTTGTAAGTCAAGCAGAGATCGCCTCTAAGTAGACAGTATGAGACAGAGAATAGTTGGAGTTTTTTGAGTCTGTCCAAGTACAAGTATTTAAGGCCAAGGATCCTCTTTGTGAGGTACTTTTGCAGCCTCTCCAGTTGTTGCAGGTGTCTAGTGAGGTACATGCCAAATGTGGGGCATTGTACTCGATGATTGGCCTAATGAGGGAGACAATGACCTCTTTCTTCCTGGATGCAAAACCCTTATTAATGAGATGTGCCACATAGAAGGACTTTCTGACCACAGTGGCAATGTGGTGATCAAAAGAGAGGTTGCTGTCAACCTGTGTTCCCAGATCTCTTATAAAGCCTTCTTTGTTCAGTGGACTACCATCAATATAGTAATTCATGGGAACCAGGTTTTTCCCAAAGGGGATGACGAAACATTTTTTGGCATTGAGCTTAAGACCATGGTTCTGACACCAGTCGGTCTCAGTAAGGCAATTCTGTAGGATGTCAACATCATTTGGGGAGTTAGTAATACTGCCCAACTTGCAATCATCTGCAAACTTTATCAGCCAGAGTCCCTTCATGTTGGCCTGGACTTCAGAGAAGTAGATACCAAACAGGAGAGGACTCAGGACCGAACCCTGTGGGACTCCACTCATGACAAGTTGGCAGTCTGACTTGGAGTCAACTACTTTCACACTGTGGGTTCTATCTGTGAGCCAGTTTTCAACCCACCTAATGATAAAGGGGTTGATGCATTGCTTAGTGAGTTTTTCTATGATTCCAGAGTGGGGAATGGTATCAAAGGCCTTGGCCAGATCAAGATAGGTTGCATGAACCACCTTGCCTTCAGCCAACGCTCTGGTGACTGACTCAAAGAAGTCAACCAAGTTGAGCAGGCATGATCTACCCTTTACCAAACCAAACTGTGTGGGATCCAGAGTTTGGAGATTCATAATGTCCTTGTTTATTAGGTCCATGATGATGCATTCTATAGCTTTGCATATCAGACTTGTCAGGCTAATGGAGCGATAGTTCCCAGTGTCTGTAGTCACTCCTCCTTTGTGGAGAGAGATGACTGTAGCAGTGTACCATTCAGTAGGGACAAAGCCTGAGGTGAAACTGTGATTGAAAAGGGCACACAGGTGAGTTGCCAGTTCACTCAGTAGTTCATGTAGAACACAGCCAGGGATATTGTCAGGTCCCATAGAAGCTGTATTCTTGGCCTTGGACAGTGCTGTTTTAACCTGTGCAGCAGTAATACTGGATTCCTGGTAATCTACTGGTATTGTGATTGGTCCTTTGGGGGGAGGGGTAAAGTTGGCACTGAATCTGTTGGCCAGTATATTGGCAATATCTGTTGGCTCGGTATTGAAGGTGCCATTGTGCAGTAGCTCAGAGCAAATCTGGCATTGCCATGGAGATCCTTTACATAACTGTAGAAGGCCTTGTGGTTGTCTTTTACTATCTGCTGCAATTCTGTTTTCATAGCTAGCTTTAGATGATTTGATGAGGGATCTCAACTTTTTGTTGAGGCTGATAAGGGAGTTTTTCCAGTCTTGGGACTTCACTTTATTCCGCATCAATTTCCTCCTTCTGTTGTAGAGTTTGTTTATGGCAGGGGACCACCAGGTTGGCTTCCTTTTTTTGGAGGAGAGTGTCTTGGTTCTATTGGGTATGGCATGATCCATGCATTTGTGTATGTGTTTGTACAGTGCGTTGGTGTATGATTCGATGGTCATGCAGCTTTTCTCCACTTGCATGGGTGCCGTGAAGTTAGCCACCTCTGTTTTTAGGAGACCAAAGTTAGCTTTGGAGAAGTTTTTCATGGTGGTTACCTTTGTGGGGGTGGGGGTGAATTCAAGGTGATTAGTTTGTGGTCGGACCTAACCAGGGAGAAATTGACTATTGATGTAGAGCAACCGTCGCCCATGTTAGTAATGACCAGATCAAGGATGTTTCTACCTCTAGTGGGGTTAAGAACGAGCTGGTCCAGGGAAATGGAATTAATGAATTCCAGGAAATGTTGGGCAAGTGTATTGAGTAGTTTTCCCAGTTAATGGAGGGGTAGTTGAAGTCACCCATTATGAGAGTGTTAGGTTGGACCCTAATATTCTCCAGGGTGCTTAGGAATCTGGAGTGTGAATCTTGGGACATGGTTGGAGACCTATAGCTGGCTACAACCTGAATCGCAATCTTACCCAGTGTTAGCTGCACCTGAAGTATCTCTGATGCGTTATGTTGGGCTACCAATCTGGAGGTGTGTGTATCCTTTATGAATATGGAAATACTGCCTTTGGAGCTTCGGTCCAAGTTCTGGGGCTGAAAGGTGTGGAATAAGTTATAGCCTGGCAGTGCAGGGGTGCTTTCTGCTACCTTGAACCAGGTCTCTGTTACAGCACAAATGTCAATGTTCTCCATTTTAAGGAGTGCTTCGAGCAAGTGCATTTTGAAATTTAGACTTCTAGCGATGAGCAGCATGATCCTCAGATTGCATTTGTTTGTAGCTGTTACGGTGGTAATTTGGTCTTTGGAACACCACCTAAAAAAAATCACTATAGGGGTGGCAAGAGCTTTGGCCAGTATCCGGAAGCCCAGGGGTGAGAGATGCAGGCCATCTCTGGCAAAGCATCGAGGTCTGTCAATCATGTCATCCCAGGGAGACAGATACTGGATCCCCTTAGAATGACAACAGAAACTTAGCCAATTCTTGAACTCAAATCATTTCTTGCTTGCGCTGTGGTATCATTCTGACTGATGGTAGGATGTTGCTCAGGGGTTAGGGTCATACCCACCGGGGCTACGTAATCCGAGAGCTCCTCCATTTCTCTTTTCATGTAGTCCAGGGAGGTACATCTCAAGTCATTCACACCCACATGTACAATGACAGAGTCATATTTGTACATGTTGTTGAGGGACTTGAGTGCGTGCATTATGTGTCAGATCTTGGCACTTGACAGGCAGCTGACTGTTACTTTCTCCTTATTCAACCTAGTGAGTGGGACATCAATGTGCCTCACTGTTGAGTCACCTATGACTAGTGCGTTGGGCATGCTGTTTTGCCTTAGGGGCTTTGGTTGAGTGGCACACTGTTTAGGAGAGTTATGTGTCTCAAGATTAGTGTTGTGTTGTGGTTGTGTGCATTTCTGCCTTGGAAGTCTCTGCTGTTTGGGTAGATTTTTATTGAGAGCTTCAGTGAAGGTGAGTGTGTGGTTTGTGTTTTTATGTGAAGGCAGTGCTGGTGTGGGTTCTGGAGGGCTATGTGTTCCATGTGGTATGGTGTAAGTGTTGACCTTCTCCTCTTGACCACCTATTTTGGTCTTTGCTGGAGAGTGCATGGCTTCCAGTTTGGATATATAAGTGCATCTCTCGCAAGTCTGAGTGTTGGGAGGTAAGAGGAAAGGGTTGTCGGTGTATATGAGGCAGTTGCTACATTGCCTCAGGATGCCCAAGTTCACCAGGTTAATTGGAGAAAGCACAAGGAACTGAACTTTAGACATGCCTGGAGGGGTGGGCATTAATAGTAAGTACTGGATCTGTTTCCTTATAGAATGTTTTGTGCTGGTAGCACTTTTGTGTGCTACAATAATTGCTACAAGAAGTCTGGTAAAGTGCTAGACTAATAAGCTAGTAAAAGTGCAGAACAGTAGAGAACTAGCAGATCTAAGGGAAAAATTGAAGAGCAGACTTTGGCACTGCTCAGAAGCTTACAAACAGTCCTGGATACAGCAAGTCTGTATTTGGACTAGACTAGTTACAGGAAAGGTGGGAAACAAGTGCAAATGGAGGCTTTTAAACCAGAAAGTTGAAAGAGATAGAAAAACTGTCCAAACGGCCAATAAATTATAATTTTTGGGCCAGAAACCACTCCTCGTGCTAGATAGGCTATCTAGTGCTTACCACTCCCACTGATAAGCTAGAAGGCTTCCCTCCAATACAGAAAGGCTTGGGGGGGCTCAGAAGCTTACATACAATCCTGGATACAGCAAATCTGTATCTGGACTAGACTAGTTACAGGAATGGCGGGAAAAGGGCAAACGTATGCTTTTAAACCAGAAAGTTGAAAGAAATGGAAAACTGCTCAAATGACCAATAAACTACAATTTCTGGGCCAGAAACAACTCCTCTTGTGGTAGATAGGCTATCTAGTGCTTACCACTCCCACTGATAAGCTAGAAGGCTTCCCTCCAACATAGAAAGGCTTGGGGAGCTCAGAAGCTTGCAAACAGTCTTGGATACAGCAAATCTGTACCTGGATTAGACTAGGTACAGGAGAAGCAGGAAACTAGCTCAAACGTGGGCTTTTAAACTAGAAGAGTTGAAAGAGATGGAAAAACTGCTCAAATGGCCAATAACTGCAATTTCTGGGCCAGAAACCACTCCTCTTGTGGCAATAGGCTACTTAGTGCATACCACTCCCACTGATAAGCTGGAAGGCTTCCCTCCAACACAGAAAGGCTTGGGCTCAGAAGCTTACAAATAGTCCTGGATACAGCAAATCTGTATCTGGACTAGACTAGTTACAGGAAAGACAGGAAACAAACTTTTTTTTTTTTACAGAAAAGAAGCTAAAACAGCAATAAAAACAGTTCAAGTGGAGTGCAAGCTAGCACACTAGAGTGTGTAGCAATATTAGAGCAAATACAATTTAAATAAATGCAATTTATTCAAACTGTATTCCAAACTGAATTCAGTTATTGTTTTATTCAATTCTGAAGAGTTAAAAAGTGCCAAAACATATACTTATCAGCTGAGAAGCACACTCAGTCAGAATGCAAGGAGATTCTAGCAACACTTTTTTTTTTTTTTAGTAAAGTGGAAAGGGAGTGTTAAAGGAAAAACAACTTTAAAAAGATTAACACACGGCAGGTTTAGGTTAAGGCACTTTAATCTTGCAGCAAGGAGACAAAAACGTGCTAATACAGAATTTGTCTAACTAGAATCAGGAAGTGAAACTATTCTTATACATTTCTTACAAGACATTGCCTACTAAGCTGACGTAATAAATCACAAGTTCTTTCAATATTATTTTATAGCAGCTGTTTGTCCATGATTTTCTGCTGGCACATCAAGTTTTCAAAAAAACTTCCTAAGAAAAACAACGTGGCCTTGATGACCACCGGTCAGATACAACTTCTCACTATGCAATGTTGCCATTCAAGGTACTATGGCTAATTCGAGCACAAAGCAAGTACAGATTATAGTTCATTTCTTCAAGCAGTCTTTGTTCATCTGTATCTGTCTTTTCTGCAGCTGTGCATGTTCTCATAACATGAACAGAGCTGATTGTTCAAGTTCAGTAACATTATAGAAAACAGTATTGTTCTATTCATTATTTTCTTGACGTAGCAGATAATCACCTGCTTCTCAGTAAATTTCCAAAGGCATAAACATGAATTTTGCTGTGCTAGCAAATACTAGTTCAGAGAGCATCTTGCAGTTTCAGAAAGCATACTGCAGTTTGAAAAGCATCTTGTAATTTCATACAGAATTAAGCTGTACATAAAATAGAATGAAATGTGTTAACCCTTTTAGCTTCTGATAAGCACTAAACATATTACATATTTTTCTAACATTTCCCCCCTGTTAATACTTTTTATTTTATTTTCAAAAGCATTAACAGTTATTTTTTTCCTAACCTCTTTCTGTTCAGAATTTGCAGTTAAGAGAGTCATTTAGTTTAAACTTATGAAAGTGTTTCATTTTTTAACAGTTCTTTAATTTCAGTACTTTGATACAACGTCTCAGAAACTGAAATGTCTATAAAATCTTTGATTAATCTTTTCATGCAGGGAATACCACAACAAACACACACCCCTAATAGGAGTAATCCCACACAAATGGCAATCAGGATGTTCATTAGGATGCTACCCCACCCCCCAAACAAATTCTGGAAAAAATCCGTCAGTGGGTTTGGGCTTGGTTTGGTCATGGCCGACACTTGCTGAATCACCTCAAGACGGTCGTTTATCTCATGCTGGTTGTCAGGAATATACGAACAGCACTCCTCTTTTATTAAAACGCACGTACCACTTTTCGCCGCTAGGGTGAAGTCGAGAGCCATGCGGTTTTGAAGCACCACAGTTCTCATAGCATTCAGTTCATTAGTTACTAATTTGAGAGCAGAAAACGTTGCATTGCTCATTACTTTGAGAAGTTTGGACAGTTTTCTCAGCTCCCAAATTGATTTCACTGCGCCATTTGCAGGGGCTATACCTGCCCACGATATAATAGTGTCACTCAAGTCCATGTGTGTCAGTTTATTTTTGTTTTTTACGGAGTTATGATTTCTCCAGCCCGCTTCAATTCATCCCATTGGATTTTCAGGTCTCTTGATTGGATTTCCAGGTTTCTTGGTGACCTCTATGACATTTCAAATTTTTCCCTGAGGCAAAACTGCAATGTGTCGTATGGCCGGAACCAGGTAACCCAAAAAACAACTGCCGGACCAATTCTCAGGTAACCATTTGTATGCCTTTTTCCCAAACACAAAATAACAATTCTCTACTTTAGTATTAATATATACTTGCCCTGCATGAAACATTTTCTTATCAATGATAGATAGTTGTTTAAAAAGAACAGGATTACGTTGTACTTTATTAACCGTTTTGTGCATTAATTCAAAATATGAATCATAGTTTGTATCACAAATATAACCTGCATTATTAGCTTTGATATAACATTTGTAAGGAACAGTCACATTACAATTGCTCCAACCCACCTGTACAGTATTATTTATGTAAAAATATACAATTCCCTTTTGTGTAACAGGCAGGTACAATGCTATTTTGTCTTGTGATTTCACAGTTGTAGTATCAAAAATCAAATTTTCCCAGGTCTCATTGACCCCTAGGGGGAGAGCAGTCAGTAACAATCCCCCATATGCTGTTGGTATAGCTGTGCAAATCCAGCAATTCGAAACATTAAAAGTTTCAGCATACACATATTTAATTGCTTGGTAAGTGTTAAAGTTTGGATGCCAGTCTAAAGTTTGGATGCCAGTCTATGAGTAATGCATCTCGTTTATTCAGTTCAGCTCGTGTGGCTGGAAAAAGGAAAGGCCACGACAAAAAGATCAATGTTATCAGTATAGTTAACAGAATGATCATGCAATACTTCTGAGGTTGTTCTGTACTTTTATTTGCTCCGTATCTGGTCATTTTGTTCTTGTGTAACAGTAACAAGTTTTTTGTCCAGTTCAAAGTTTTTAACCAATTTACAGTATGTCAGATGAATCCAGGACACTCGCTGTGCGATCTTGACTGCAGCGGGTGTTGACAGTAGCACTTGGTATGGCCCTTCCCACTTCGGTGAGGTCCAATTCTTGATGACTTTCACCCAGACCCACGTGCCTGAGACTACCGCTGTTTCCGATGGTCTGGTTTGTTCTTTATCTGAAACAGAATTTAACTGCAAAAGTTGTTTATTACTTAAAAGTCATCTCATGTATTCAGCGAGTGAACTGTCGGCCTCCTGGTCTGTAGGCATGAGAGGTTTCCATTGAGGTATATAGTATGCCTTCCCAAATAATTTTTCAAAAGGAGTTAATCCCTTTGCATTCGGAACAGTTCTCATGCTCAACAATGCCAGAGCCAGGCAGTGCACCCAGTTTTTTTGTGTCTCACTAATTAATTTCCTAAGTTAGTTTTTCAAAACCCCATTATGCCTCTCTACTAGTCCTGCAGACTGTGGGTGGTATGCACAATGGTTCTTTAAGGAAATTCTGAAATATCGGCTCAACTGTTGTATAGTTTGATTTACTAAGTGTGTGCCATTGTCACGGTAGATCTTTTCCGGTATGCCAAATCTAGGAATAATTTCTTTAACAAGGACTTTTGCAACAGTAGCTGCATCTGGATTTTTGGTCGGAAAAGCTTCCGCCCATTTGGAAAACATATCTATAATGACAAGACAATACTTCTTATTTTCGCATTTGTTCAGTTCTATGAAATCCATACAGATAGTATGGAACGGGTACAGTGGTGTTGGGAAACTCCCTTGCTTAGGCTTCAATGCCCCTTGTGCATGATGCCTGTTACAAACATGGCATGCCGCACAAAAATTTTTTGTGTAGTTTGTAAATCCATATGCTGTGAACACTCGGTTCACTAACTGTACCATCCCCCCTGTTGAGACATGGCACTGCCCATGGCTCAACAAAGCTGCATATCTAAACAAATTAGATGGTAAAATCGGATGTGAAATTGTTCAATCTCGCCGTTTGTTCTTACACACGGGTTCAGAGCCGATCCTCGGCTCCGAGTCGGCCGCATCACTAGCTCGCATCTTCGAGAAAGCTCGAGACACAGTAATATCCCATAATCCTCCGGTGCTAACCCTCAGATCTAGTTTGCCGCTAGCAGCAGATCGCATCGAGAGGCTCGGGCCAGTACAATTTTTGCTATTTTTTCTTGTTAAATATAGATAATTTTTTTATACTCTTATAATCTTTATCTTAATATTTGATAGCTTCATATATATAGTAGTTGTGTGACTAGTTTAGGTAGTTTGTTACCTTAAAATTATTAGTAAGGGCCTTAGGCCATTTTTTGTCTGTAAGAACTTACAGTATTTAAAAGAAAGTTAACTTTTTCTATTTTATTTTTTCTTTCAAAAATATATATACATATATCTCAGTGTGCTGTGGAGTGTTTTTTTACATTTATATATATATATACTTATATCTCTGATATTGTAGTTAGAGATTTTTCAATATAGTGCTGTCTTTTTTTCTAGTAGAATGTCAGAAAAGACTAAAAGTGGATTGAAAAGGTGTCAGTGTGGACAGAAGATATCCATTACTGACAACCATTCATCCTGCGTCTACTGTCTTGGCCCTCTCCACTTGCAGGAAGACTGTTCCATCTGTCATTCCTTTAGTGGGAGGGTCATGCTGGAAAGATGCAGGAAGTTGGTGGACAGAGGTTTAATCAAACCTGAGTTTCAAGAGGCCCTGGACAAGGCTGAACAGGTTTCGAAGTCTTCGAAGGGGTCGACGTCTTCAAGAGTGTCGGAGCCTAAGTCATCGGCTCCGAGCACCTCTTTTCAAATTCAGACACCGGCTCCTATGACTTCGGTGCCGGGTGTCAAGACCTTATCTCTGCACGAGGCTCAGGTCTTGGAGCCGGTATCAGAGGTACCACAGTCTACTATCCTTCGCTCGGTGATGGCTTCGATCCCTTTGACCCATTCTTCGAGGCCACTTTCCGACTCTGATGTGGACCGAGTGGTACAGAAGCTTATGGAAAACTCGGCTTTGTCAAAATTAATCGAGGTTTCGTCCCAGTTGGTTTTGAAACTCGAAGCTATTCCAGTTCCCTCGACACTTCCTCCTCCGAGACCCGTTGAGTCATCGGTGTTAGGAGTCGAAGAACCGATGATTGTAGAGCCCTCGGTGCCGAAGCCTCCAGTAGTGCTATCGGCTCCGTTGACCTCGACTCCTTCGGAACCAGCCGGAGAGTCTCGGAGCCGAACATCTTTCCTGGGTTCCGGGGGGGATAGTCGAACCAAGATTTCGGTTCCGACTCTTCCTCTCGGTGCCTTGGCTCAGATCAGTTCGGATCCGTCCTCAGTGTCGGAGCCCGTGGTTCCGATTCCGGAGAAACGACCACCTTCTTCGAATCGGGTCGGATCTTCAGGTCGGGGCACCGGTGCCTTTGACATCATGAGGAAGGTCTTGTCGGATCAGACACATACTTCATTTGTTTCTTTATCTCCTTCCCCAAAAGGTCTGTGTTCTGCTTCTGTGCCTTCTGTACCAACCAAGTGTCGAGACCCAATGCCTCAGAAGTCCCCACAGGGAGACTCTGGTTCCTCAGATGCATCCCCAGAAGCTCCCACTGAGGATGTTCCGAGGAACCGACTGTGCAAGAGGAGGCACATAGATTCCCCACAGGAATCTCTTACATCTGATACTGATTTAGATGAAACAGAAGAGTCCCCACGATCCACCTCTGAGGATGTCTCTTTTGCAGACATTTTGGAAATCCTGAAGCAAAGAGGGGACTGGCAAACCCTTACCCCTTCTGCGGATGAATCGGTTTTACTGAAGGCATTTGGGACTCAACCTTCTACCTCCTGGGTGACTCCTCCCTTTGATGATCTCATGGATCTAGTAGCTCGGAGGGCTTTGGAAACACCTGATGCAGTGGAACCAGTCCCGCGTAAACCCAGCAAATACATGACAGCTCCCCAAGATAAAGCCTATCTTACAAAAGGAGTTCCCGTAGACACTATGGTGGCGGCGGCCACTAAGAAAGAGATGTCTGAATCATCTTCCTCTGTCCATCCTCCTAATAAGGATTCTAGGACAATGGACAGATATGGGAAGCGCATATTTAGTTCGGCAACTTTTTCCATCCGATCGCTCAACTACCTTACGCATTTCTGCGTTTACAAAGAGATCTCATTAAGGAATTAGGAGATACTCTTCAGGGACACACAGATGCTGCTGTCGCCGAGAAAGTGACAGCGCAACTTAACACCCTAAATTCCATAGTCAACTCATCCATGAGGCTGATTTCATACGCAGCCGAAGGATCGAGTAGAGCGGCAGCTTCAGCGATTGCACTGAGAAGACAATCCTGGTTGCGCTTATGCTCCTTTGTGGAAGCCTTTAAGTCTTCCTTTGCCAATGCCCCCTTTGATGGTGCCTCCCTGTTTGGGCCCAAAGTAAAGGAGACTCTACGAGGTGTGAACAAGAAGGGAAGACCCTGTCTGCCATAGGGGTCCGTTTTTCCGTTCCATCTAGACCAGGGGTGGGCAAACTTTTTGATTTGTGGGCCACATTGAGTTCTAACATTTGACAAAGGGGCCGGAACAGGAGCAGATAGATGGCATGCTTTGAAAACATCACCTCATTGGGGGAAAAATACACATCTTGGGATATGGAGAAAACATGTGCTTTAATTTCCAATGAAAATGAAGAAAAGCATTACAATAAAATCTCTGACTTCGAAATGAGTCTTTAAACACTGAAAATCAAATAAATGACCATTTTATTTTAAAGCACTGAAAGTTCTGTTATCCTTCAGGATATCACCATCACTCTCCTCCTGACTGTCTTTTTTTTCAAAAACGGTAGGAGATGCAGATGTACTTGTCCTGTTCCTTTTATTCAATTTGTTTCCCCGGTGCCAAAAGTCAACAACAACCAGTGCAAGGATGAAACAGTTGCAGCAAGTCAGTCTGTGAAGCGTTATATTTGATCTGCGCGCACTGTTTATTTTAACAACGTGCGTATCACGGAGACACACACATTTTAATGGGAGCAGCGTTGTTGGTCTCCTTTTTTAGCCAGCGCATCAAAGTCTGGAGTTAGTTTTGTTAAAAAATGAGGAGCTGAGCAGTGTCTTTGACATCGTTGCTTTCATCCAGTGCTAAAGAATAAAAAGTGAATGACTTCGCCTTTTTGTTTAATCTGCTGGTGATATCTTCATCTATTAGTTCCACACGGCGAGTCACTGTCCGCCGTGATAAACTGATTTTCTCAAATTTGTCTTTGGTCTCCGGGCACAAAATACCTGCTGTCTCTACCATACATTCTTTTAAAAACTCGCCCTCAGACAGTGGTTTGCTGGCCTTTGCTATTTTGAATGAAAGCATAAAACTGGCCTTGGTACTTGACTCTTGAATGGCAGTTTGACGGTGAAAAAAACTTTGCTGAGCCTTCAAACTAGCTGCCACCTTCTCAGCAGCAGCTTCCCGTTCTTTTGTTGAGAGCTTGCTAGCATAATTAGTGTGCTTTGTGGCAAAGTGACGGCTAATATTATACTCTTTAAAACCGCCACAGTTTCTTGGCATATCAGGCAAACAGCAGATGATCGGTGTTCAGTGAAAAAATATTTAGTTGTCCACTCCTTATTGAACACTCGACATTCTCTGTCCACTTTCCTTTTCTTGGGTCCGCTCATCTTCATAGAGGGGCGGTGGGTCAAAGGGTAAAGTGCAAACGTGGAGTAATAGGCCTACGCTTCACCTCAACAAAGCCAATATATCTAGAGTGCGCCATCTAGTGAGGAAACATCAGAATTGCAGGGGAAATAAAACATTAACAAGGTTAATTTATTAAATTTTTTCAAGTTTGGCGGGCCGAATCAAAACGTTTAACGGGCCGCATGTGGCCCCCGGGCCGTAGTTTGCCCATGCCTGATCTAGACCATACCCTAAAGGGCAATGAGGAGAAAAGATGTGGTTTCGAAAGACTCAGGGATCTTTCCAACACACCCAAAGTGACGCCCCCTCCAGAGGCAGAGGAGGGGGAAGAAATGGAAGACGCCACCCAGCCGGCAGAGGGGGTCCGCAAAATCAAGGTGACAGAGAGACCTTCTCTGGAAAACCCTTCCAGCACTCCTGAGTACAGGCCCGGCTGTCCTACTCTGGAGGCAGTCGGGGGGTCACTTGGCTTTATACCCAGAGGCCTGGCTAAATCTTACATCAGATTACTGGGTAAAAAGCATAGTTACCAGAGGCTACAACATTCCCTTCATAAAAATACCACCAAACTCCAAAAAACTCCCAGATGTTCCACCCAGTCTGTGAGACCAAGCAACCATAGAGGTAAGAAGGTTGCTCGAAAACAGAGTCATCCAACCAGTCCCAGTGGACCAAATAGGATCCGGAACTTACTCAAGGTTCTTTTTAGTTCCAAAGAAAACAGGGGACTGGAGGCCAATTTTAGACCTCAGCAAGTTAAATACCTTTGTAAAAAAGGAAAAGTTACGGATGGTCACGCATCAGTCAATCCTCCCTTTTCTGCAAAAGGGCGACTGGATGTGCTCTATAGATCACAAAGACGCATACTACCATATCAAAATGGCCAGGGCGTCCAGAGATCATTTGCGCTTCCGGCTGGGAACCAGTCATTTCCAGTTTCGCGCTCTGCCCTTTGGTCTCGCCTCAGCCCCCAGGTGTTCACCAAATGCATGGCAGTAGTAGCATTTCACTTGAGACGAAAGGGATTCCGGGTGTTTCCTTATCTAGACGACTTGCTCCTTTCCACCACCACCAAGTGTCGTCTTCTACAAGCCAGGGACTACGCCATCAGTCTTTGCTCTTCACTAGGCATAACGGTGAATTTTGGAAAATCTGTCTTATCGCCGTCACAGCGTATCTTATTTATAGGAGCACAGCTAGACACTTCCCTGGCTCAAGTTACTCTCCCCCCATCAAGAGTGTCAGACCTCAGGCACCAAATTTCGCTCCTTCATCACAACAACAGAGTCTCTGCATGACAAGTATTAAGAGTGCTAGGCTTGATGGCAGCATCCCTTCTTGTAGTTCCTTTAGGCAGAATGCACATGAGGATCCTTCAATGGATGCTATTCGCCCAATGGTCGTATCTACAACTTCCACTGTCTCACGAGATCTTGATCACGAATTATTGCAAGAAGGATCTCTTGTGGTGGATACACAGTCAAGAGCTAACACTAGGACGACCCTTTGTATTACCCAGTCCGGTAGCAACTCTAACCACGGACGCTTCCCTGATAGGGTGGGGGGGATTCTTTCAGGGACAAACAGTCCAAGGTCAATGGTCCAACATGGAGTACAATCTGCACATCAATGTTCTAGAGATGAGGGCAGTGTTTCTAGCGTTGCAACACTTTCACAAGTCCTTACCTCGGGGAACAGTGACAGTTCAGACAGACAACATGTCAGTGATCTGGTACATAAACAAGCAAGGGGGAACCAGATCTTACCCGTTATGCAGAGAGGCCCTCAGAATTTGGCAATGGGCAAAGTCCACTGGACACTTTCTGATAGCAACGCACATCCTGGGGATTTCCAACGTAATCGCGGACAGGTCGAGCAGAGCCATCCTGTTCCCTCACGAGTGGTCCCTCAAACCTCAAGTGGCGGAAGAGATCTTCCGCAGATGGGGCCTGCCTTGCTGCGACCTGTTTGCATCCCCTTTGAATGCCAAATGCAGAAGCTATTTTGCCCTGTTACCCCCCCGGGGGTGTCCCCAGGGACGCACTGGTATACGATTGGCCCCCGGGTCTCCTTTATGCTTTTCCTCCTGTTCCACTAATTCCCAGGTTTTTGCAGAAAGCCAAACGTCTGGACAGGACCATAATACTGATAGTCCCATTCTGGCCTCAACAAATCTGGTTTCCCTTCCTTCAATCCCATCAAGTGGAGGAACCATGGATTCTGGACCCGGAGCCAGATCTGTTGACACACTCGTCGGGAGTTCCTCACACCTTCCTCAAGTCCCTCAAACTGACAGCTTGGCTGCTCCGCTTCCCATCTTAGCCAAGTCGGAGTTACTATCTCCTGCAGTACAACAAATTATTGTATCTTCTCACAAACCATCTACAAGAAAATTGTACATCAGCAAATGGAACCGTTTTGACTGGGCCTCAAACAAGGTATAGATCCATTTGGGGCCCCAGTACACTAGATACTAGATTTCCTTTCCTCACTTTTTCAAGAAGGAGCATCAACATCCACTATAAGGGTTCAATTGGCCGCTATATCCAATTTTCATACTGGCCGTAAGGATGGTTCTCTTATGTCCCACAGGCTTTGTAAAGCCTTCATGAAAGGTACTTTTCATCTCCGTCCCCCTTTTCGTAATCCAATAGCACCTTGGAATCTTAATCTCATGCTGTCACAACTCATGTTGCCCCCTTTTGAACCAGCAACCACAACTCCGTTAAAATTGCTTTCATGGAAAACACTTTTCCTGGTTGCCATCACTTCTGCCAGAAGAGTTTCAGAGTTACAGGCTCTATCTATCCGACCCCCGTACATGATTTTTCATCCGGATAGAGTAATCTTGCGCACCAATCCATCCTTTCTTCCGAAGGTTTGTTCGATTCAGAACATCAATCAATCTATTGAACTGCCTACCTTCTTTAAAAATCATTCCAATAAGCTGGAATACACATTGCACAAGTTGGACGTTCACAGACAACTAAGATTTTACTTACATAGGACAAAAGAGTACAGAAAGTCGGATCAACTATTTGTCTCATATGCTGACCAAAGAAAAGGACAGGCAGTAACGAAGGTTACCTTATCCAAATGGCTCTCAGATTGCATAAATTTTGTATATGCTGAATCCAAACAGCAACTTCCTTTCAAACCCAGAGCTCATTCTACAAGGACGATTGCTACCTCTTCAGCCCATACCGCTCGTTTGCCTTTAGATACCATTTGTGCAGCGGCAACTTGGGCAAAACCACATACCTTTATCGCCCACTACAAGCTAGACAAGAGCTCCAGGGACAGGGCGACGTTTGGTTCCACTGTACTCAGGAATGTTCTCCCTTGAACCACCCGGGAAAAAGGAGCTAGGGACGCTACCCGTGTGTAAGAACAAACGTCGAGATTGAACAATTTCACATTAAGAAGTTATGTCTTACCATAACGATCCATGTGAATTGTTCATCTCGCCTTTGTTCTTACATTCCCCCCCTCCATCCCCCGTCCTACGGTCTGGGAGAACGGTTTTCGATTAGATTCCTTTTCAGTCTTTTCTAGGTATGGTTGACATGTTATTAACATCAGTAATGGCATCTTTTGTCCTCTACCTGGCAGTAGGGTTTCAGACAATTTGTAGTATTTGTTCATAAGTGTTTTAGACACATTTCTAAGAGGGATTCTTCTGGTATAGCAAACTAGATCTGAGGGTTAGCACCGGAGGATCATGGGATATTACTGTGCCTCGAGCTTTCTCGAAGATGCGAGCTAGTGATGCGGCCGACTCGGAGCTGAGGATCGGCTCCGAACCTGTGTGTAAGAACAAAGGCGAGATGAACAATTCACATGGATCGTTATGGTAAGACATAACTTCTTATTTTCTTTCTTTGGAGATGTACAGCCCTTTTTTAAGAACTCCTCTTTTTATCCATTTCTGTTTTTTTTATTTTCGTAGTAAGTGTCTGCATTGTTTTTAACATTTCTAAATCTAAAATCTCAGAAGGTTGTAATTCTTCACTCAAAAGAAATACTTCTGAAGCTGAAGCTGCCTGCTTTGCAGCTGTATCAGCTCTCGCATTACCTTTTGAAATCCTATCCTGTTGCTTGGTATAAGCTACACATTTACAAATAGCTACTTTTTGAGGTAACTGAATAGATTTTAACAAATCTAAAATAAACTGCACATGATTAATCGATTTACCAGTAGATGTTATCATTTCTCTATTCTTCCAATGTTGCGCAAAAACATGTACAGTAGAAAAAGCGTACTGGCTGTCAGTAAAAATGTTTACACATTTACCATTTGCCAAGGTACATGCCCTTGTCAAGGCAATCAATTCTGCTGCTTGTGCAGATAAGTTGTGTGGTAAAGACTTTGCTTCTAAAATCTCAGTATCAGAAACTACTGCATACCCCACTAGGTTCTGCCCTGTAGGACCCCTTCTGCATGAGCCTTCCACGTAATATGTCACCTCAGCATCATCCAAGGGAACATCCGTTAGATTTTTTTTAGGCACTGTCTTTTGCTCAATCTCCTGTAGGCAGCTGTGTGGTGTACCATCCACAGGGGTCAGGAGCAAGGTAGACGGATTTAAAGTTGTACATCGTTCAATTGTCATATGAGGTTGGCTCAAGAGTATAGTCATACAGGAAAGATGTCTAGCAGGAGATAGATATGCTACTTTTTTTGCAGTAAAATAACCGTGACTGCATGAGGCACTCTCAATGTGAGAGGGTGGAACAACACTACTGAGGCCAAAGCCTGTACTGCCATTGCAGCTGCGACTACTGCTTGTACACAGTGGGGCAGGGATCGCACCACTGGGTCCAGCTGTGATGAATAGTAAGCTATGGGGCGTTGCTTGTCCCCATGTTGCTGTGTTAACACTGATGTCATATGACTTTGCTTACAATCTACAGTTTGGAAAAAAATGTTTATGATAGTTTGGTAATCCTAAAACTAATGAGGATGCTATCAATTGTTTCAGTTTGCAGAAAGCTGATTCTGCTTCTGGTGTCCATTGTAATAAATCTTGTGCTGCCATAGGCTTCTTGTATATCAAGTTGGTTAGTGGAGCAGACTCCAAGGTATAGTTTGGAATCCAACTCCGACAGAAATTAGTCGTACCCAGGAAGGACATCATTTCCTTCTTGGTAGTCGGTTTGGGTGCTTGTAAAATTGCTATTTTCCTATCTTTATCTAATGTTCTGCCTTCTTTGGATATTACATATCCCAGGCATTTAACCTGCTTTCTCCAAAGCTGCAATTTGTTTTTGTTTACTTTATGTCTTTGAGTGGCTAGAAATTGTAGTAATGCTATGGTATCCTCTCTGCATTCTTGCTGGGTGGGGGCTGCCAGCAGGATGTCGTCTACATAAAGTAAAATCTGACTTCCTCTTGGTGGGATAAATCCCACCAAGTTGCTTGCCATCTCTTGTGCGAATATTGTTGGACTTTCACAATACCCCTGTGGTAGTTGTGTATATGTATACCTTTCCCCCTGAAATGTGACTGCAAACCAATGTTGGCTGTCAGGGTGTATTGGTATCGAAAAGAATGCATTGCTAATATCTATCACAGAAAAATACTTTTGTTGTGGCTTTAAATCATTCAATAGGGTGTGTGGATCTGGCACCGTAGGTGCTCTAGGTATTACTGTGTCATTTACAGCTTGTAAATCTTGGACCATACGCCATTCTCCATTTGCTTTCCTGACAGGAAATAAGGGTGTGTTACATGGTGAATCGGGAGATTCTACCAGTACTCCTTTCTTAAGTAAAGCTGCTATTATAGGTTTGATTCCTACTTTTGCATCTTTCCTTAAGGGATACTGTCTCTTTTGTGGTTTAAATGCTGATTTTGGCGTAAGAGTAACTGGTCCTGCTGTACGAATTAGTCCTACATCTGACTTCCCTGTTGACCAGAGAGTTTCTGGTATGCTCCGTAAGGCATTTTCTTCCTCTTCTAGTAAGAGTGCTAATCAGCTGTCCTCGCTAGACTGCAAGTGTACAGCTGGGTGTGTCATGTGTTATCCAATTTAACTTATGCTTCTGTACTCCCTGTTCTGACAATTTTAACTGTCTGTTTTTCCCACTTTGTGACTTTTTCTTCTAGGTCTGCCCATTTCACATTCTTGTTCTTAGTTAAACTAACATGTGGTAATCGATTAGATTTATAGAGTGCAAAGAATTCCTGGGGCAACGAATAGCTAACTACACTGTTCCCTTCTGTTTCCCAGTACAGATTACGTAATACTAATCTGTTTGCATGGTTTTTGAACAGTTTTTGCTCATATTCCTTATCAGGTCCTGGTGTGCTACAATAATACAGAGTACAGTGCAACAAATGCTGTTTATCAGTGTCAAGGGAGGGGGACTTACTTATGGCTACGTTCATCAGTTTTTCGGTTACTGCCCCTGGACCAGTCGTGACCAAGTCCTGGCTGTACCAATAAAATGTTTCGCCCTCCGGTCGCACCACAAAAGTATCCATTTGTCGCTGTGCTTCCATACCCTGCATAGTCGGAACTACTGCTATGCCAAAATATCTGCATAAGATCTCTGCCCAAAAGGTTTACTGGGCATTTTGCAGAAACAACAATTTTGCTTTTCTGGGACATCCCTGAAACAGGATCAGTTATTGCTATGTTATGGGAGAGTGGCTCCCGATACAGCTGTCCATTAGCTGCTTTCACTAATATGTAATCAAGTGATTCTGAATTTTCTGGTAGTTTGGAAGGATGTATCAGGGTCCGTGAAGCCCCTGAGTCACACAGGAATTTAACTTCCCTCCCCTCTACCAGAAGTATAACTTCTGGATGTCCTTCAAGGATGCATCTGCAGTCCTAACAAATGGGTTGTCCTGGCCTCAGGCAGCCCTTCGGTCGGCCGGTTTCCAAAGTCTGGGTCTGGCCTCGGCTGATGTCGCACTTCACCTGACGTCATAGCTGCAGTTCAGCGGGTATAAAGGCATCAGCCGACGCCATTTTCCTCAGTCTTTCTTGCCGCGTGGCGCCCGAAGCAGAAGCTGTTCGCAAGTGCCGGTCGGTCAGAACCAGAGATTGCTACTACCGAAGACTTCTAAAAAGCTAAGTACCCCGTTGGGGACTCTTTCTTGCCTCAGCCGATGTCAGAAAAAGTGAATAACTGTTTAACTTGTGGGAAACAAATACCTCATAAAGATTTCCACTCTTACTGCCTACCTTGTTTAGGCCCAGACCACGACGTAGCAGCCTGTCTAGCCTGTGCTTCTTTCAACCGACGGACACTTAGACGTCGGTCGGAATTTGCTGAGGAGTTTTTCGGCTCCGCTTTTGCTTACAACATGCCGTCGGAAACTCCGACTTCACAATTAGCTAAAAAGCGCAAGGAAAAGGACCGACACTCGCGGTCCGCGGTTTCGGCCGAAACCGCAGTTAAGTCAACCGCGAGTGTCTCGGTTTCGGCTGAAACCGAGCCCTCGGTACTTCCTTCGGCCGAAAGCTTGCTTCCCACCGAGGCCTCATCCAGCATGGCTGAATCTGCTACTGAAATTCCACCTGCTCTTACAGGTTCAGAAGATTTATCTGATACTATCCCTTTAGATATATCCACTCCTGCACGTGGAGCTGCTAGGCCCCCTGCATCCATGTCGATTAAGGCTTTTTCCAGGGCTAAAGCAGCAAAATCAACCAAGACTGTGCCTGCTAAGACCCCCTCTCACAGGCCTAGCTCTAGTACTCAAATGCTTAGCCTAGCAGAGGATCTCATTTCTTTGATCAGGGGATCCCAACCTCACCCTGACAGGGCCTCTCACCCACCTCCAGAGAAGAGGCCTAGAGCAGAGCCCCCTGAGCCAGTTTCTTCAGATTACTCTTCTGATGATTCAGAAAATACAAACCCTCCAGAAGGCCCTTATTCTCCTTATGAGGACTCTGATGCAGAAGACTCCATTCCTTCTGCCTCTCCGCCTGAGGAATTTTCTTTTGGGGAAACCTTGCATGCTATGAGGGAACAATTTCAATGGCAGGGCCAGGATTTTTCAGACTCTAGGAAAAGGCTTAGGACTTTTTTGCATTTGCCACAGCATAGGCCTTTAGCCATTCCTCCAGTACTTACTGTTGTGGATGATGCATTTAATGATGCTTGTACTGCCCCTGATTCACTTCCTCCGGCCCCTGCTAAGCCCGACAGGTACTACAGGGTTCCGGACACACATTATCATTTGTATAAGGCTCCTTTTGCAGACCCTGAAACTATTTCACAGGGACCCAAGGCTGTAGCAGCTACCAAAAACCCCCTCCCCTCTGAAAGGGAATCTAGGGCCTTAGAGAGATGGGGTAAAAAAGTTTATACTTCTGCTACTCTTTCAGCTAGGACCTTAAACTGTCAATTCCACATGATTCAGTATCAGGAATTTATGTTAGACCAGTTAACTAAAAAAATGTCCTCGCCTGAACCATTAGACAAAAAGTCTCTTCAGGAAATGGTACATAACATTCAGCAGGTCAGTAATCATTCCGTAAAATGCGGCTATGATGCACTGGAGGCTTCCTTTAGATCAGCTATGACTGGTACAGTGATCAGAAGGCATGCATGGTTAAAAGAGCAGTCCTTACCAGACCATGTGAAATCAAAGCTCCTAGATGCTCCCATGGATAAGCATAATTTGTTTGGCTCACCTGCACAGCAGGTGCTGAAGAAGGTGGAAGAGAAAGCAAAATCTGTCCAGACAGTCAAGGATTTCTTACAGGTCCAGCCTCCAAGGTTTAGTAGGAACTGGCCTTCCAAGAATTGGTCCTTTCCAGACACCACCAGAGCACAGAGAGGCAGGAATAGGCGCCCAAGAGGCAGGGGTCAATCCAGAGGTGCCTACAGGGGACGTCAGTGGCAGCCTAACAACCAGCAAGTACTGCCACAGATCCAGCCACTACCACTTCCACAGGACAATCACAGTGACTTGGCTCTGAGACCGCCTACCAGGGAACAACTAGATGCACCCTTAGGCGGAAAGCTAGCCTTATTTTCAGTAAACTGGCATTACATCACAGGAGACAAATGGATTTTACAGACAATAGACAAAGGTTACAGGTTTCACTTCCATACTCTACCAAGGAAGAGAGGAATGTCAAACCTACCTCCAAATCAAAAGACAAAAGCTCTAGAACAAATAGACAACTTAATAAGGATGAGAGCTATAGAAAAGGTACCGCCTATGGAACAAGGGCAAGGATTTTACTCCAGACTTTTCCTGGTGCCAAGAAAAGAAAACCAATGGAGACCTATTCTAGACCTGTCCGCTCTGAACACATATCTCATTGTTCCAAAATTCAAGATGCTGACCCTACAGCAGCTTCTTCCCATGCTGGGCAAGGAGTCTTGGCTGGTAACTCTAGATCTCAAGGAGGCATACCTGCATGTCCCCATACGACCAAATTGCAGAAGATACCTCAGATTTCTTGCAGGATCAGAGCATTATCAATTCTCAGCATTGCCCTTTGGCTTATCTACTGCGCCCAGAGTATTCACGAAATGCCTGGCATCAGTAATTGCTCATTGCAGGCTTCAGGGAATTCAAATTTACCCTTACCTGGACGACTGCCTGTTACAAGCGGACAACAAAAACAAATTAGCAAAAGATTTGAAAAAGGTCATTCATCTGCTACAAGCCCTGGGATACACAGTCAATATAAAAAAGTCAAGGCTGATACCATCCCAGAGGATAACTTTCTTGGGTGCAGAACTGGACACATCAAATCAAATGGCATCCCTCACAGCAGAAAAGCAGAAGCACCTTCCTCTCTATTTCATGGCATTAACAACGCAGAACCAGCTAACAGCAAGGAAAGTCCTGCAAGCCCTGGGTTACATGGCATCCTTGCATAATATTGATTCCACATGCCAGACTACATATGAGGAAGTTGCAATGGTACCTAAGGAATTTATGGTCTCAGTACAAGCACAGCCTAGAAACCCAAATTCCAATAATTCCATGCCTGAAGCAAGAATTCCAATGTGGGCTCAGGCCTGTCAATTGAACAAAGGACTGCCTTTCCACAGACCTCAACCAAGCCAGACTATCACCACGGACGCCTCAGACCTCGGTTGGGGGGCACACATGCTGGACAAGTGCATACAAGGCTTATGGACTCAAGACCAGCTGAACCTACACATAAATCAAAAGGAGATGCTGGCAGTAAAACTGGCAATTCAGACATTCAGACCGTTTCTTCAACAGGGTCAATTGCTGATAAGGACGGACAACACCACAGTTATGTGATACATCAACAAACAGGGAGGCACACATTCATACCCTCTATGCCGGATGGCAATGGACCTCTGGAATGTGGCCCTGAGCTTCAACATTCAGCTCCAGGCAATATTTGTACCAGGAAAAGAAAATATACTAGCAGACATCCTAAGCAGAACTACCACGGATGCCCACGAATGGATGCTGCATCCAGACATCTTCAAATCCATTACAAGGAAATGGGGACTACCAGAAATAGACTTATTTGCATCCCCACACAACCACCAATTGAAAAAAGTCTGCACAAGGACATACCACCCTCGGGCTTGGAAGGTGGACTCCCTATCTTTCAGTTGGGAAAACCTGACAGCATATGCATTCCCACCTCTTCCTTTGATGCACAAGGTGCTATTGAAGATCAAAGAAGACCGCCCAAGGATCATCCTGATAGCTCCAGACTGGCCGAGGCAGCATTGGTACCCATTACTGAGGAGTATGTCTCGGGAACAAATATGGCCTCTGCCCCTAGTTCCCTTACTGCTAACACAGAACAACTTCAAAACCCTGCATCCAAACTTGAAAACGTTGCAGCTAGCTGCCTGGAACATTGCATAAGACAAAATAACCCAGATTTATCTCAAAGGGTTAAAGACATTATCTTGGAGGCTCGCAGACCCTCAACAAGGAAAACGTATTCAGCAAAATGGAAAAGATATCTCATTTGGAGTGCAGCAAAAGGAGAAAATGTGTCACTGTTAAAAATAGCTAACATCCTGGAATACTTGGCAGAACTTTTCCACAATGGCCTGTCCTATTCTTCCATTAAGATTCATGCATCAGCTATTTCAGCAGAATACAACATGGACCCTCCAGTCTTCTCTCATCCTCTACTCAGGCAGTTTCTGAGAGAAATTAAAAATGTAAAGCCACCAAGGAAGCCACCTTTGCCCGCATGGGACTTGAACTTTGTGCTGGAAAAGTTGACACTCCCTCCTTTTGAACCAGCAGCAACAGCAGAATTACAGTACTTATCATGGAAAACTGCTTTCCTGCTTGCAATCACTTCAGCAAGAAGGGTTTCTGAATTACAGGCATTAATGGCAGTACAGCCCTTCCTTATCTTCCATCAAGATAGAGTGTCCATGAGAACTAATCCTACTTTCATGCCAAAGGTGGTCTCCAGGGTATCTCTAAACCAAGCTATCCACCTACCTACATTCTTCCCCAACCCACAGAACAGGGGAGAAAGATTATTACATACCTTGGATGTACATAGGCAATTGCGCTACTACCTGGACAGAACCAAGAGCAATAGAAAAACAGACCAGCTACTGGTAGCATATGCAACAGGAATGGAAGGAAAAGCAATTTCAAAACAGACAGTCTCAAAGTGGATAGGAAATTGCATTAGATTTTGTTACTCTTACCATGGAAAGACAACTCCAGAAAACATCAGACCTCACTCCACAAAGGCTACAGCCACTACTACAGCTTTTTTACGAGGAGTGGCTACCAAAGACATTTTAGAGGCTGCTACTTGGTGCTCCGTGCATACATTTGCCAAGCATTATAATCTACCCTTATACTCCAGATCCCGAGCAGGTTTTGCCACTGCTGTTTTGCAAGGGATCTTAACTACACCATAATCTTATTATTACCTCCTCCCCCAGTTTGGCTATGGTATTCTACCCATTTGTTAGGACTGCAGATGCATCCTTGAAGGACATAGTACAGTTTTGTACCTACCATAAATGTAGATGTCCGAGAGGTATGCATCTGCAGTCAGGATTACCCACCCTCCTTCCCCTCTGTGGTACTCCTAGGGTATTTGCCCCTCTTGTAGCTAGCTGGGGGAATCTACTATGGTGTATTTGTTTGTATATATGTATATACATGTTTATTTCTATTTGCTCTCTATTGTTTGGAAACATTTGCATTTATCCAAATTTAGCCTTCCTAGAGGGCACCTGGCATCTGGGGCAAGAAACACTGAGGAAAATGGCGTCGGCTGATGCCTTTATACCTGCTGAACTGCAGCTATGACGTCGGGTGAAGTGCGACATCAGCCAAGGCCAGACCCAGACTTTGGAATCCGGCCGACCGAAGGGCTGCCTGAGGCCAGGACAACCCATTTGTTAGGACTGCAGATGCATACCTCTCGGACATCTACATTTATGGTAGGTACAAAACTGTACTTTTCGTGTCTGCTAAATAGAGCTCTAGGCTCAATAATGCTAAGTCTAAAATTTCACTTTCTTCACCATCTGCGATTTCTTGCACTTCCTCTATTTCTTCTATCACATCTTCTACTCCCTCTATCACATTTGCATTTCTCTTTTCTCGGTTACTCCCTTCTAGTGATTCTTGACTGTTATATAGTCAGTCCTCACCCTCCTTATCTTCCATGGCTACCTTTTTGTTTTGCTTGTAATCCCTTGCAAAATGTCCCTTTTTTCCACACTTAAAACATTTACCCCTTTTCTTTCTCTCTTCAAACTCCTCTGATCATTTATCAGATTGTTTGTTTCCCAGGGCATTTTTCTTGCCCTTTTTCCCAGATTGTACTACATAAACTTCTACTCCATCTTCTACAGAAAATACTTGGGCTTTCTTTTTCTTTTTACTGTTAAAATGCCTTTCGGCATGTCTAGCATATTCAAGTAGTGACTGTAATCTACTTGTACGATGGTCTACCATGTGCTTTGTAGTAAAGCTTCTAATAGGCAAAATACTGCTTTCAAAAATGCATTCTTTAGCTGCTGCTCATACGGGGAATCATGTGTTTGGTCTTCAGATACCTGCATTCCACAATGGTTATTAAAACATTCTAATAATCTAGCATAATATCTGTCAACAGTTTCACCTTCCTGTTGGATGCATTGATTAATGCAAGTCCAGTCTGCCCTAGGTTTCCATTTCTCAGAGATTTGGTCTGTTAGACCTTTCACTCTGTTATCCAGTTCTGCGTTGCTATGTGGGAGTGACTTGTGTTCTGCGTCACGGGGATTCCAGTTGCCACTGATCATGTGCCAATCTGGACCTACAATTTGTCTAACTACTTTTTTTACTTCTTCTCCATTTAAATGATAACTTAACCTCATGCCCTGTAAGTCTTCTAAGAATTTTCTAAAATTAACTTTTGGATGGGGAATTCCCTCTGTGGCTTTCCGGATGTCTTCCGGTGTCCACGGTCTATATACTAGGAGAGTCGGGTCCTGCCCTGCCTGAGGATTTGGTACTTCTATGAGTGGACATATCTCTTCTTCATTCATAGCTCATGAATTTTTGTTTATTTGATATAACTCAATATCCCCTCTTAAGTTACGTGTTCGAGACCTAGTCTCGATGGGATCTCTGACATACGGTCTTGGCTTCGCGGTGACAGCCGGGTATAGCGGAGGTGGACCAGCATGTCCACTTGCTTCATATTCTGGTGTGGGAAGTGGAGGGGCTGATGCTATTACCAAATTATTGTCTTCTTTATCTAAAAACATAGCTTTTGAATTATTACTTTTTTGTTCCCTACGGTTTGCTTCCTCAATCCACCTGTGTGCCTGGGAAATGCCTAATTGACGTTGCTTTTTTACCTGACCTTTTGCGTCGGTTTTAAGCTGTTTGACAAGTTTAATAAGTGAGGATTTTTCTAATTTGTCATCAAATTCATATTTATTAACCCATTTTGTATAGTACTTAACATTGTCGGCACACTGTAATTGCATATATTTTGCATCTTCAGTTAACGGTGGATCTTGGGAATCTTTTTGTGCAGTTATTACCCATATTGTTCTGACTGTTAAAAATGTTACGTAACCCTTCTTATTTTCACTTGGTACCACGATTTGTCTTTTTCACAGTTTATCTAGAATAACTGTCTTACCTATTCTGTTTCCCTGATCTATGACAAGACTGCAATCTTCCTGTCCCTGACTTGTATAAAACAAATCTCCTGACAGATGATTCAAATCAAGTCCCTGATCTAAAACAGAAAAAAGGTAAACCTCACCTTACCTGAGCCTCTGTGCTTGATCACCAGGTTCGATGGAAAACCATTAACTCGTCCTCCAGTCGCAGATCAGAAAAGTGGCTGGCCTCTTTTGAATGACAATTCAGTCGGAGGTCTTTCAGAGCAGAAGAACCGATGTGGTCTATTCCCTGTACGGTTTCATGCCACCTGGCCCATCTGACCTGAGGCGAAGTGAGAGTTTCCAGTCCGAAGAACCAATCTGTCAAAGGAAAAACAACTTCAAAAAGATCAACACACGGCAGGTTCAGGTTAAGGCACTTTAATCTTGCAGCAAGGAGACAAAAACGTGCTAATACAGAGTTTGTCTAACTAGAATCAGGAAGTGAAGCTATTCTTATACATTTTTTACAAGACATTGCCTACTAAGCTGATGTAATAATCACAAGTTCTTTCAATATTATTTTATAGCAGCTGTTTGTCCATAATTTTCTGCTGGCACATCAAGTTTACAAAAAACTTCCTAAAAAAACAACATGGCCTTAATGACCACCGGTCAGATACAACTACTCACTATACAATGTTGCCATTCAAGGTACTATGGCTAATTCAAGCACAAAGCAAGTACAGATTATAGTTAATTTCTTCAAGCAGTCTTTGTTCATCTGTATCTGTCTTTTTTGCAGCTGTGCATGTTCTCATAACACAAACAAAGCTGATTGTTCAATTTCAGTAACATTATAGAAAACAGTATTGTTCTATTCATTATTTTCCTGACCTAGCAAATAATCACCTGCTTCTCAGTAAATTTCCAAAGGCATAAACATAAATTTTGCTGTGCTAGCAAATACTAGGTCAGAAAGCATCTTGCAGTTTCAAAAAGCATACTGCAGTTTAAAAAGCATCTTGTAATTTCATACAAAATTAAGCTGTACATAAAATAAAATAAAATGTGTTAACCCTTTTAGCTTCTAATAAGCACTAAACATATACATTAATACATATTATTCTAACAGGGAGAAAGCAGGAATATAAGATAATTCAAGGTTAATAACCTAAGTGGGTTGGTCTTCTCAAATATTCTCTCTGTATTAGGTAGAATGAACTAATGACATTAGACTGGGAGGAGTGTCCCAGATCAAATTTACAGTATGGGTGGGCAACTCAAAGCCACCAAGTAACTATTACAGCTACTAGCTCTAGCCACTAAATGAAAGTTTTAAACAGATAAAGGAGCAAGGAGATCAACAAAAACACTTTGAATGATAGACATGAGAGAAGCAATGTGCAGTATTAGAACATATTAGGATCTTACACTATAGCAAATAAACTAAAAATCTCAACACAGGCGGAAAAACTTAGAAGATACGTAGATAAATATGAAAGAAAAGTACAAAATAAGCAATTTATTGATGACCCAAAAAAGTTTTATAGAGAATTGGGAAACAAGGTAAAAGGAATTAAAAGACCACAAAAAAGAAGAAATATATACATTATGGAGAAGTATTTATGAAGATCTTGTGGAACACAACAAAGATGCTAAATGGAAAGAAGAAGGAAAATAAAGAATAAGAAGTTTAAAGGTGCAGGATATGAAATGGGATGAAGTAATAGCCAGAGAGATTGAAACAAAGTTAAGAAAAGCCTCTAAATGGAAAACCCCAGGCCCTGATGCAGTACCTAACATCTGGTTAAATTTATTAACATCTTTGCATGAAGATTTAGCCATGAGTAAGAACTGTTTATATGTGCACTATGAACACACACCAACTTGGCTAACAACAGTGATCTCTCCGCAAATGTGCATTGCATGGAGAAAGCGGTTTGAAGAGATCACCCATTCCCACACTCTCATGGCCTGTCTGCATAAAGGGTATAAATGGGTTTCCCCCTGTTTGTTGATGTACCAGACAAGTGACATGTTATCTGTCTGAACTGCTGTCATCCCAAAGGTAGGCAGTCGTGGAAGGCTTGCATCATACAGAGAACTGCTCTCACCTGTAGGATATTTATGTGCAGTTTGATTTCTACCGGGGGCCATGTATATTGCACCATTCTTCCCTGATAATGCCCCCCCTCCAACAGGAAAACATTTGTGGTCACTGTGGCTGTGGTTATGGAAGGGGGGAGCGAAAAGGGTCTGCCTAGATAAAGATCATCCGATAGCATCAACCAGTGGAGATGGTATTTGCAAACTGAATTTAGTTTGATAGGAACCAACAAGGGGTGAAACAGGATGGTTGGGAGGGTGGCCTAATGGTTAAGATGTTTGCCTTATAAACACAAGGTGCAGGGTTTGAATCTCACAAGGGATAATTGGCTAGGCTTAAAATGGTTTACAAGGGCAGTTAGCTTAGTACTAATCTATGAACCTATGACCACTGAAATGCAAGGGCCCATTGCAGCACTAGCATTAAAAAACTCACTAAAGTTACCAGAAGTATTGCTGCTGACATCACACCTAGCACTCACAGAAGTAGTCATGCAGGAGGAGTTGGCATGTCCAGAAGTGTCTGTCCTTGTTGCTTCAGAGATACAATCTGCTGATGAGGCAATGGTGCTATTTGTGATACTGTGTTCAATCGCATTCCTATGAACTCCAGGTCTTGCATAGTTAAATTTGACTTTGCCAAATTTGTCATGATCCCCAACTGGTTGAAGGTTTGCAGAAGATACTCTGTGGCCCTTAGGAGTTGATGCTTTGTTGGTGCCATAAGGAGCCAATCATCCAAATATGGAAACACCTGGAATCCTTGTAGTCCCAGGTGAGCTGCTACTACTGCCATACACTTGGTGAACATCTGGGTGGCTGTAGTGAGGCCAAAGGGTAGGGCTCTGAATTGATAATTATTGCCTCCCAGCTGGAAGTGCAGATGACTCCTGGACCATTTCTCTATTTTGATATGATAGGACACATCCTGGAGATCCACAGAGCATATCCATTTGTCCTTGTGCAGAAGCTGCAAGATGGACTGTACCATGACCATCTGAAACTTTGACTTCTTGAAATACAAGTTTAGCTTTCTTAGAGCCAATATCAATCATACGTCCCCTGTCTTTTTTGAATCCTTGTTGTTCATTGGGACCTTTTGGGTGGCTCTTTTTTTCTAGAAGTTTTTGAATTTCCTGAAAGGCAAACTCTCTCTGACTGGGTGGTACGTCAGGGAGATTCTTCTAGGACTTTGAGGTGGAAGGAAAAAAGGAATGTAGTAATCTCTGGATATTATGCTTGGCACCCAGTGGTCATTTTCTAGATTTGTCTAGGCATCCAAGTGCAAAGATAGAAGGCCCAGACTGCCTCCAAAGTAGGACAACCAGGCAATGCTTCAGGAGCACTGAAAGGGCTTGTCAGAGAAGGGTTCTCTAAAGCTCTACCATTAAATCCTCTTCCTCTGTCTCTGGAAGAGGAATCCTTGAAGATCCTGGAAAGAACCTTGAGATTTTTTGAACCAGAATTTCTTAGCTCATTGGTTCCATGAGAAGGACCTATGAAGGGTAGAAAATGTTATCCCTACTGCAGACAAGGTCTTCCCCTCCTGCTCTCTATGGGTGAGAGTGTCTTTGACAGATGGTCCAAAAAGGAAGAAGCTATCGAAGGGGGAATTAGTGGAAGACACCTTAAAAGTTTCCACAAACCTGCAGAGCCTCAACCAGTCATATCTCCTCAAGGCTATGCCTCATCCGGCCACTCAAGGGGTGCCCTCTGCAGCAGGAGAGATTACCCTCATTAAGGAATTAGCTAGGGAAGAGAGAGGTTCCAGCTAAGGAGACACCTTCTTGAGGTCCTTCTCCGACAAGGTCTCTGTAATAGAGTTGGTTAGTTTCTTGACCAAATCTCTTTAAAGATGAGTAAAATGGGCCAGATAGTTCACTGCTCTGTTTGAAATTAGCTGAGGCATAGACGCACTTCTCATGCCTGTATAATCCCCGGGACTCCCTGTTCATGGGATGGACTGTGCAGCTCTGCTTGGCCAGCTCCTTCTTTGTGGCTGCTGACATCACAGTAGCATCAGTGGACACACCCTTACTCCAGTGAAGTCTGTCACTAGGTTGGATAAGATGTTTGTCTGCATGTTTGAATACAGATTCCATGGTGTTGGGATCCTTCCATGCCCGGTGGGAAACTAGATCAGAAAGTTCATCCACATGGGGGGGTCCACCCAGGATGTAGATGGGCCTGCCCCGAATGCCTCCAGAAACACTGACTCCTCAGAAGAGGGAGGTTGAGAGGACCATCCACTTCTCTGTCTCAGATATTTCCAAGAAGTCTCCAAAGGAGACATTGCCATTGTGGAGACCATGGGGATCCCTCTCCCTCATTGAAGTCAGTGTCCTCAGTTAAGGACTCTGCAGGGGAGTCTAAGTGCCCCCTCTTGCACTTTCTCTGCTGTGTACTTCCCCTGTGGGAGGCTCAGAGGAGAATCAGAAGATAAAGTGGTCCCCTGGGGGGTAGTGGTAAACTGAAGGCTAATTCAGGAGGGGGGGTCTGACCTAGGACAGGATGGATGGCTCAGGGCTCAGAAGTTGTGTAGACTGGGTAGGATCAGGGGAGGAGGGGACATAGCTCTAGGTCTAGATAAATTCCTGTCTGCTACCCGAAAGGCTGACTAACTCAAGGAAACCCTCTCCCTCTCCCCAGAGCCAAAGCTGCCTGGGGAAAGGAGTAGTCTACCCCAGAGTCAAAGCATCCAGATAGTATTGGACCTGAGCTGTCGAAGGCCGAAGCTACTAGGGGAAGGGACAGATCCGGCAAGGTTAGTCTCAACACCTGCCACCTGGAGTTGGCGCCGATATCTAAGATTCAAGACCCACTCTGCTCTGACTGCATCAGAGCCAAGCCGGTCTGGGACCCTGATGGAGTTGAAGAAATCCTCATCCTCAAATCCGCTGATGGCTCCCTCAGAGAAACCAGACCCTGGGACTCCGAAGCAATAGTTAGGATCAGAATAGGAGCATGAAGGGAAGGAGCTGGAGATCTCACAGATCCTGGGTGGGATGCAGATGGCAAAAGTCCCAACTCTATCTGTGCCTTGAGAAAGCTGCACATGTTCCTGTCCATATCAGATTTAAGAAGGCTCTGAGATGACCTAAAAGAAGCTGAGGGGTGCCTCGATCTTATAGGTGAAGTGATTTTGGAGTTAGGGGCTTGGGAAGTACGTGTAGGTGCCAAAACTGGAGTTCAGCTCCGAGACCTCAGACTGAACTCTAATGATCAGGGGAGGATGCTCTTGGCACCAGAGATTTAACAACAACCACAGTTGGATGCTGTATGAACAAAAGATCTGTGGATTTATAAGGAGCAGGCTTTGAAGCCAAGAGAACTGTTGGATCAGAAGGCACTTTATTCTTGCTCAGATCCAGGGAACTTGGATCTGGCAGTCTAGGTTATTTCTCTACAACTGAAGAGGAAGAAGCGGGGAAGTTCAGGATTCTCTCCATTTAAGATCCTTGGAGCTGGATGGTTTAACAAGAGTTTGAGCTCCAAAAGCAGGCAAAACCCCTTTAAAACTAGCTTATTCCAGTGCTCCTAAAGGGCATGCAGGTTGAAGGCCATGCAGATGTCCGGACCCCAGGCAATAGATGCATTTCTTGTGGGCATCGGAATTAGGAATTTTATGCCCACAAGAAGTGCATCATTTGAACCCTGTAGGCTTATCTGTGTAAGCCAGACAACAGTGTGCATACAACACTGACACACACACACACACACACACACACACACACACACACACACACACACACACACACACACACACACACACACACACACACACACACACACACACACACACGCACACACACACACACACACTAGATAAAAACCTTATAGAATAGAAAAAGGGGAACGCTGTAAAGACTTTTATTTACTACAGAATGGAGTGCTGAAGCACTGACAAAAAAGGAGGGAAGGAGAAGAAGAAGAAGAAGAAAGTCTCTAACACTACCAATGAGAACTATGGGAGGGGAGGTATGTAGAAAGACTAGAAGGTATAGAAGTGTTAAACAAGTAGTACCAGAAGAAGTTTTAGAAAATTTTTAGAAGAAAAGTTGGAATTCACTTATCTTCCCACTGAGAAACACTTGAAGGCTATGGACCACATCTGTGCAGAATGGTGGCAAATGAGATCTGGAGGCTTGACAGGCATGAGGTATTATGGGAAAGGGAGGAGCTTGAGGATGGTATCATAGTCTTATAAAAGTGGTCGAGTCAGATCCTAGACCCAGAAGTGAGGAAGAATGAAATGGACAACATCAGATCTTGTGTTAAATACTGAAGTAACAGTTTTTATTAATTATACCACTCAAGGACATTCACTACATTCATACGTAGGTAAAACTGTCCAATAGATTGTATTATACAAAACAGTTAACTGTGTTATTCCTTATATAATCCCTTGTGATATCAATAAACAGGAATCAGTGACTACTCGGACATGACTTTTACAAACAATAATATGAGTAACTGTATAGAAGTAAAAAATAAATTTTAAGATGAGAAAGAATGTCAGAGGAACAATGACAGCAGACCATGCAATACACAGCATGGACCACAGATATCACTGCATGCACCAATTATACTGTGTGTTTTTTTTACCAGAAAGGAAGCACTAATCTGAATGCCATGGTCCATAGCTCTGACTTGATGCTGCTGCTTTACCTGCATAGCCATATGCCATATGTGAGCCTGCCACATGGGTTTCATTACTCCGGCTGCCGGCTGTTTTTTATTACTCATAGTGGGACTGGAACTTGGAACTGCAATGACAGCATTGGTCACTTCACTAAAAACCAGTAATATGCAGTAAACATCCTGCACACAGTAACTGGGTCATACTGAAGGGGACCCCAAGACTCATCCAAGCAACTGAAATGACTCTTCAGGGGCATAAGACTTTTACTGTGTCAATACAAGGTCTGAGACAAGGATATGTTGAAGTGTCTTCTGCAGCACCACTTGGATTTCTCACCGTTGTTGTAATCCATAGATCCATTGGATATCCAGCATCACCTGAAAGACAAAAGAAAAAAGAGAGAAAGAGACAGAAAGGGAGGGAGGTGAGACAAAATAAAGAAAAAGTGGTGTACTATTCAGAAATACATTTTACCATGAATAACTAGTTAAGTACAACAGAAACAGAAACATTTTTTCCACTTACCAACACATTGACTACTATGCATCCTATCATGCAGGAAAAGGTAATAGAGTGTGCTTATGTGCCAGATGTGGGGATTGTGTGCACTGCCAAGATGCTGAGTAGAGACATTGGTAATGCACCCCCATGCATCACACACTACCCGACAATTGATGGAGTGTTGGCCCTTCCTATTGCAATACTGCTCCCCCATGGACCAGAAGAGGCCCCAATTGCAAAATAGGTGCAGTTTATCTCAACAAGTACCTCATGGAGATTTGCCTCCACATAAAAGGCACTTATAATCTTGGCTGGGTCCTGAGTTGACACAGGGAAATAGATATACTGATCTGCTTGTGCCAAGAGTATATCCAGGAACTGCTGTAGTATCCTCAAAGCAGATGCTTGTGAGATACCCAGCTTGTGTCTAGCCTATCACTGGAAGTTCTCAGTAACAAGTATAGTGAGGGTTACACATACCTTAGTATCTACAGAGTAGGAAGTCCACACATTCCTTCAGTACCCATATGGGGGTCATACATACTCACTAAGATCCTTATTATATCCCTGTCCACTCTGAACTTATCAAGGATATCTTAATTATTATTACTAGAGTAATTCTCTGCCTACATTTCTGCTTCTTGGCCAGCAAGCACCACTGAACACAAGTAGTTTTGGCTTGGACAAGACAAGCAAATCACACCTGGAAATAAGACTAGCAGCAAGTGATAGCATTATCACAGTTTGTGAAGTAGATAGGACTGGCAAGACTTTGCTTTATATAAAGTATCTGCAGACAGCCAAGAAAAGCTGCAAAGTTCCACTGTGAATTGCAAATAGTCAAGAGCATGCTTCATTAGCAAACATTGAGATACAACTGTGATGATGTGAAGTACTGCCAGCTATGCCAGGAGAAGTACGGCAGTGGATGTGTAACATATGCCAGCACAGCTAGCTGGAATTTTGTAAAGAATTATATGTCATTTGTATATCAAACAGATTTGTACAGATGCTTGTGTTGAAAAATATATTTGTAAAGCTTCTTTTGTTAAAAAAGTACCAACAGTGTGCCCTGCTGGACAGAAAAAGAAATGTACATGTATTATTATAACTGTTTAAATGTCTGTGTTTTAATAGAGAATACTGGAAGAGAAGAGGTTAATCTCAATCCACCTAACTTTGAAAATAGTTTGAAATTAAATTACATGGCTTAGGCCATAACGATTGCATCTTACAGTTCTCAATGCAGCCAGAGAAAAAACATCTGTACTAGGATTCTTTCTGCATTGCCTTTGAGGTGAAATAATTGCTACTCTGGAAGGGTGGAGGTTTGAAATTGTTTTATGACTTCCATGAGCTGCAATACATCTTAGCAAGGCTGTGTGTGTGTGTGTGTGTGTGTGTGTGTGTGTGTGTGCGTGTGTGTTTGAGTTTGACACATATGTGCTAAATCCTGACAGCTTCTAGCCAAGGTGGGTAGCATGCGAACCAGAAGTCAAATGACCAGATGTATGTGATTAGTCAAATGACCAGATGTATGTGATTTCATTCTGTAATCTATCACTAAAAATCATATTTTAATACTAGGTGAGAATGAACTCTCATTGTAGTCTGTTTCTTGGAACCTGACATAAAAGGATCCTTCACCTACTTCATCTTGCCTTGCTCTGGTAAGTGACCAGAGGATAGTAATTCTTTAGATCAGTCAGGAAATATAGTGAGATTAGTTAAGTACTGTTTTTCTGTATCTGTGTGAATCTTTTCATCTGTGTTATTTTAATATTTCATGTGATTGAAACTTTGGTGTTTACTCTAAATAGATAGTATTTTCATGTTATTTTATTATTTATTATTAAATATATTTAAACTTTCCATTGTGGCTGGTCTTTTAGAGAATATTTTAATATCTGAGAGTACTTATATCTATTATATATATATATATATATATATATATATTTGGTGACAGATGTTTATGCTCCTGAAAGCCTTGCTGTTGGTCAAACTACCATTTGTATTAATATCAATTTCACTCATTATAGTTAGGTACCCTTGCAAGAGCCTTAGAGTAGCTGGCGTTGGAGTGTTGGTGGTGGTAACTACCTTACAGTCTGGGCAGAAGGGGGCATAGCTAGTAAATCTGTGCCAGGTGTGTGTGTGTGTGTGTGTGTGTGTGTGTGTGTGTGTGTGTGTGTGTGTGTGTGTGTGTGTGTGTGTGTGCGTGCGTGCGTGCGTGCGTGTGTGTGTGTGTGTGTGTGTGTGTGTGTGTGAACTGTTTGGAGCAGGGGCATGAAACACCGGTTTCACAGAAAGGGTGCTGGAGAACTTGGCTTGGGCACTCAGGTGAGGTCTCAACTTTATAGCTGTGCCAGTGGGGCATCTTATTGAGGACCTGGAGGGAGACAGAGAAATCCAGACCCTCGACTGAGTGTTTTCCCTGTGTGCTCTTAATGGAAACTGTGCTTGATGCAAAGAGCTGCATCTGGAAATGCTGGGTGTATCCATTTTTGTTCCAAGTCAACGTCCCTCTCTACTGCCAGTGGTGAAGATTCAGGCTCCTTGATTATTGGACCAGAGTGGGGATGTCACATATTGGTGAGCACTGGTGTGGATATTAATTGAATGTTTGTAACCTGTAAGCAGTTGTCACTAAAGGTGCGTGTATTTTCGGCAACCACAAGGTAAACATACAGAGTTTTATTTTCACAACAGTTTTTATTTATTTGTTAGTTTAGATTAGTCAGAGGACACAGGCAAAGATGTCAACAAAGAATTATGGCAAGCTGACAAAGAACCAGTTGGCCAAAGTGTGTGAAGCCATAGGACTGGTGCATGCCAACTTGCCTAAAGATGAAATTATTTCAACCTTAGTTGCAGCTCAGACCAGCATCCAGGAGGATAACCAGTCTGGTGATGGGGATTTGCAGCCCTCAGAAACAGGACAGTTCACCTTTTCCTCAGAGGACTTAAAAATTCATCTGGAGTTAAAGAGACTTGAACTGGAGGACAAGCATTGGGAATTAGAATCAGCTGAGAGAGTGTGCCGTTTGGAGGCTGGAGAAAATTAGAAGCTGTTCCAGCATGAGGGGGTGATGCTGACTCTTTTCCAGGGTTATGGAGGTAATGGAAAGGGGAATAACAAAACCCTAGAAGCAGTAAAGGTCAGTAAATTCTTTCCACAGTTTATATAGAGTGATAATTTTGATAGTTTTATTCATATATTTGAAAGAGTATGTAAAGAGTATAATGTTGACCAAGTGCTCTGGGTACGGTTCCTGACCGTCTTACTCCATGGTAAAGCTGTAACCGCTGTTTCTAAATTATCTGACATTGATTGTTTAAACTATGATAAAGTAAAGAAATGTTTACTTGAATGTTATAACACCTGAAGCTTACAGAAAAAAAGTTTTGTGAGCATAGACACAAGACAGATGAAAGTATGTGTGATTATATTGCTGAGTTAAGCACTTATTTTTATAGGTGGGTGAGTGGGTGTCAAGTCGTCACTTCTGAAGGGCTGGCAGACCTTAGCACTTTGCCTGAGGATATGAGAATCTGGTTGGCAGACCAAGAGTGTGACTCTACAGATAAGCTGGGGAAAAACGGGGATCTCTACTTAGCAAGCAAGGCACCCCTGCACAGGAAGGGGATACCCAGTGCTGCACATGAATATAAGTGATCCCGTGGTGGGCAGACTAAACCACCGCAGCAGAGTCCACCAGTAACAGGGGACGCTACTAGTTCAGGTACATACCCAGGATCAAGGGCTAAATGTTTTAAATGTTACCAGTGGGGCCATGTATCATATAAATTTCCATGGAAGCAAGGTGGGGAACAAAAGTTGGGGGGGAGCCAGCAAGTGGGAATAACAGTATGCCAGTGGTAAGCTGTCTGGAGATAACAGGGGTACCAAACTATCCCCAGAGTTTATATCTGATCATAGTGAATGGAAAACGGGCCACTGCTAAGAGAGAGAGAGAGAGAGAGAGAGAGAGAGAGAGCGAGCGAGACATAGCCTCTGAAATAACCATTGTGAACCCTGCAGTGGTTAAACAGGAGCAGTATTTGCTTGGGCAGTCCACTCCAGCCAGAGCTTTAGGAGGGACCCCATTCCAGCTGCCTTTGGCCAGGGTTCATCTTGACTAGGAGGGTGGGAAAGGAAGCAAGCAAGTAGATGTGTTGGAGGATATCCTTGTAGATGCCTTGATAGGGAATTATTTTAATATTGCAGTACCTTGTATGCAGGCAGTTACATGCAGTCAGGCTTGGAGACAGGAATATGGGTCTAGTAGTCTGGGAGGAGACCTGGACAAACCTCACACCTGAAGCCAAGGTGGGTGAGTGGCTATTTCAGGGAAGGAGCTACCCTGTAGCAGCGAATCTGAAAGTGAGCCACTTGTGTTTCCTAGAACAGGGTGACTGCAAAAGCAGAGGTGAGTGGTAGTACCAAGGCTGACAGTGAGGCACTACTGTCTGAGGATACCAGACTTCCTGTGGAAGGGGAGCTGGGAAAAGTTACAAAGATAGAGTTGAGACAGGCTCAGCTCTTGGACCCTACATTAAGAGGTTTGAGGGAGGTAGCTAGGGAGACATGTGATCCTCAAGGAAAAGGGGAGACTGTATACTGGAAAAAATGGTTACTTTATAGATAGTGACCCCTGAGGAAGGGGGAGAAGGTGAGGTAATACAGCAGTTGGTAGTGCCTAGAGCCTACCATCTGGCACTTTTAGCCATAGCCCATGACATTCCTTTTGCAGATCATATGGACATAAAGCATACCGAGACACAAATTATGCAGAACTTTTACTGCCCTGGAATTGCAAGAGATGTAACAGGGTACTGCAGGACCTGTGAGCAGCGCCAAATAGTAGGCAAGGCAGGAGACAAGGTCAAGGCTCCTTTAATACCTTTGCTTGTGATTGAGGAGCCATTTAAGAGTGTAGCTGTGGATATTGTGGGTCTTTTGAATACCGCTAGTTCCACAGAGAAGAGGTATATCCTGGTGGGAGTAGATTATGCTACTAGATACCCTGAGGTGTTGGCTCTGTTCTCTGTCGAAGCAGAGAAGTTGGTAAATGCTTTGTTAGAGATTTTCAGCAGGGTAGGTTTCCCAAGAGAAATACTTACTGACAGAGGTGCCAGTATTATGTCAGACCTGCTGGCTTGTCTGTGGAAGCGCTGTGAGATGAAGCACCTAAAGACCACCACCTACCATCCCCAGACTAATGGTCTTTTGGAGAGGTTAAACTCTACACTAAATACCATGATTTGGCATTTGCAGACCAGTTTATGATAGAGTGGGACAAATATTGTCCCGTCTGCTATTTGCATACAGAGAGATACCCCAGGAATCCACAGGTTTTTCACCCTTTGAGTTGCTGTATGGGTATAGGGTGATGGGCCTTTAGATATGATTCATGATGAGTGGGAGGGTGAGTGTGAATCCCACAAGGAGTCCGTTGTGGCATATGTCCTAAACCAAAAACACCCAAGAGGATGGTAGAAACCACTGACACCACTAGAACCAAACAGCACTGCTGCTAAAAGTCAGAAATGAAGTGAACCAAAATAAGGAAATGTAGCTGAAAATGTTTAGAACAAATATTCACAGTTGTTGAGCGCTTTCTTCCCTTTAAGGGAATGAAGTCCCTTAATAGGAAGTAAGTGCTCAGAAATAGTGGATATTTAAATTTTCTTCTATATTTCCTTGTTGTGGCTTAATTCATTTCTGACTGTTAGCAGCAGTGCTGTATGGTTCCAGTGGTGTCAGTGGTTTTGACCATCCTTTTGGGTGTTTTTGGTGTTTTATTTGGTTCCAGTTTGTGTTTTCTTAGCATATGTCCTAAACCTCAGGACATGGCTTAGGGAGCTCATGGGCTTGGCCCAGGACAACCTGGCAGGAGTTCAACAGCAGAAAAAGGTCTGGTATGACAGAAATGCTCAAGCCCAAAAAATATACTGTGGGACAGCAGGTTATGGTTCTCAATACTGTCAGACACAATAAGCTGCAGGCAGATTGTGAGGGACCCTTCAAAGTGGTAAGGAAGGTCACTGATGTTAACTACATGGTAGAACTGTTAGGCAGGAGGCAGGGGCACAGATCATACCATGTTAACATGATGAAGCCTTACCATGATAGGGAGGCTATTGTGCTAAGTATTTGCAGTAGGTGGCAGGATATGTCTATGGGGAATCTATGGCTACCACGAGCCAGCCAGCAAAAATGCCAAGTTACTAAGGCGGAGCCCAGAGTTGCAGGCATATGATATGACAGTGCAGCACTGTAGTGGAGTTAGCAATGCCAATGAAGATGGACTCTCAAGACAGGGCATGGGGTAAGGTATTCCAGACAGGCCCATTCCTCTCAAGCAACATTTCTCAAGGATCACTTGAAAAACTAGCTTGATTATTCAAAGGGGAGAGATGTGATGATGTGAGGTATTGCCACCTATGCCTGGAGAAGTAAGGCAGTAGATGAGGTTTCTTTTTGGGGATAAACTCTTGGCTAGTCTTGTAAGGGCCTCAAGGACATTAGCCTCTTAACCTCCTATGATCCTCTCTATAACATATGCCAGCACAGCTAGCTGGAATTTTATAAAGAATTATATGTCATTTGTACATCAAACAGATTTGTACAGATGTTTGTGTTGAAAAAATGTATTTGTAAAGCTGCTTGTGTTAACAGTGTACCAACAGTGTGCCCTGCTGGACAGAAAAAGAAATATACATGTATTATGTTTAAATGTCTATGTTTTAATATAGGATACTGGAAGAGAAGAAGTTAATCTCAATCCACCTACCTTTGAAAATAGTTTGAAATTAAATTACCTGGCTTAGGCCATAAAGATTGTATCTTACAGTTCTCAATGCAGCAAGAGACAAAACATCTGTACTAGGATTCTTTCTGCATTGTCTTTGGGGTGAAATTGCTACTCTGGAAGGATGGAGGTTTGAAATTGTTTTATGACTTCCAGGAGTTGCAACAGATCTTAGCAAGGTTCTCTCTCCCTCTCTCTCTGTGTGTGTGTGTGTGTGACACATATGTGCTAAATCCTGACAACTTCTAGCCAAGGAGGTAGCATGGGAACCAGAAGTCAGATGACCAGTTGTATGTGATTTCATTCTGTAATCCATCACTAAAAAATATATTTTAATACTAGGTGAGACTGAACTGTCTTTGCAGTCTGTTTCTTGGAACCTGACATAGAAGGACCCCTCGCTTACTTCATTTTGCCTTGCTTTAATAAGTGACCAGGGAATAGTAATTATTTAGATCAGTCAGGAAGATATAGTGAAATTAGTTAAATACTGTTTTTTCTGTCTCTGTGTGAATCTCTTCATCTGTGTTATTTTAATATTTCCTCTGATTGAAACTTTGGTGTTTTACTGTAAATAGATATTTAGTATTTTCATGTTCTTTTATTATTAAATATATTTAAACTTTTAACCGTGGCTAGTCTTTTACAGAATATTTTAATCTCTGAGAGTACTTATATATATCTAGTGACAGCTGTGTATGCTCCTGAAAGCCTTGCTGTTGGTCAAACTACCATTTGTATTAATATTAATTTCACTCAGTATAATTGGGTACCCTTGCAAGAGCCTTAGACTAGCTGGTGGTAGTGTAACTACCTTATAGCCTGGGAAGAAGGGGGCATAGCTAGTAAATCTGTGCCAGCCTTTCCTTTTGTGTGTGTGTGTGTGTGTGTGTGTGTGTGTGTGGTGTGTTTGTATGCGTGCATGTGTGCGTGTATGTGAAAATCAAATCTCAAAGAGTGTGTGTGTGTGTGTGTGTGTCAGCTGTTTGGAATAGGGACACGAAGCACTGGTTTCATAGAGAAGGTACTAAGAACTTAGCTTGCACCCTTGGCTGAGGTCTCAACTCTATAGCTGTGCCAGTGGGGAGTCTTATTGGAGACAGACACAGACCCTGGACTGTGTGTGTTTCCTGTGTGCTAAGGGAAATTGTGATTGATGCAGAGAGCTGCATCTGGAAACACTGGGTGTATCCATTTTTGTTCCAAATGAGCATCCCTTTCCAGTGCCAGTGACAAGGATTCAGGCTCCTTGAATACTGGCCTAGAGTGGGGACATCACAACATCATTCTTCATTTACATCTCATAGGTAGGTACTAGGCTATCAGCCCAGGGGCCTACGTAAGCCTAGCCAACAAGGTTCCCTGGCTTACGCCACCCAAGAAAGTTATTTTCCTGTGCCACTGTCGAGCAGAGACACAGAAGTGATCCCTGGGGTGTATTTCCTATTTCCCATCCATTCATCAAGATTTTTCTTGAAGAGTGCTAATGAAAAACTTTGCTTGACATAGATAGGTAGCCTGTTCCAGAGTATGGGAAGTCTCTGGGACAGGCATCTATCCCTCCAGCATGTCCTGTTTATTGTGGTGACAATGTTTAGGTCCCTAGAGCGTGTAGCTGGGAGTGATTGGGATTTCTTTAGGTGTAGCATGTCCAACAGCTCTGGGTTTGACATAGCTTTATATGTTAAGAACCACAAACTGCACTGATAAACTTACAAAAACATAAAAGCAGGCAACGTGTCAGCTAAATCCACAAAGACGAACTGCCACTTAGAAGTATAAAATGATTGCAAGCTTTATTCCAAAAGTAAAATTGTATTAAAATGTTAGCGCTTTCATTTAAATGAATATTAAACTTCTTCAGACATCATTTTAAATTTTCCCTCCATTTTAAATACATTTCCTTATAGTGACATCATTTCCTCTTAATCAAGTAACATTTAATTTAAAGCAATTTTCAGTTTAAAAAAAACAACAACTACAGTGCTGCCCCATTCATGCGTATAAAACCTTATTTAACTCTAAATTCATTGCATATTATCTATTTCCTTTGTGAAACACATTTATTTTATCTTACTTCTTTTTAACGCATTAAGCTTCAAGATTGGAGTTATAGAACTCCGTTCATTGGTTCCTGGCCAGCTGTCTGCTTGTAGCCTTACTTGCCATTCAAGCTCTCTCAATTCTAATAACAAGCCCCATGCTTTTTTATCATCTATTACTACACTGTCAATAATGATGTAGCTAAATTGGTGCCCTGGATAGTCTTTTACATGCTTTGCCAAGGCATTAGATAAATTAATTTTTCTAATGGCATATTCATGCTCATATACATATTGGGAGAGTTTTCTCTCCGTCTTTCCTATGTAAAAAGCTAAACATAATTTGCACTTACTTAAATATACCACTGCCTTAGATGCACAACTGTATTTTCCTTTTATCATATTTTTTTGTTTCTTATAATAAATTCATTATTAATTTCTATTTTGTGGCACCATTTACATGCACCACACCTCCTCATGTCATGCAGGACACTTTCACTATAATTCTCTTTATACTGGATTAATTCTTTTACATTCTTCCCTCTCCTGTTAACAATACATGGCTTTACACCTAATATGTTTCTAAACTCTTCTTCTTCATTTAATATGGCCCAGTTTTTTTCAAAAATCCATTTAAGTAGTCTGAAGTCTTCACTATATGTTATAATCAGTGCTTCTGAGAACCTATTATTGTTGCTCTCAACTACATCTTGTATTCTGTGTGAATCAGAATTATCTATTATTGTTTCTTCTATGTCATGTGTCCTCATTTCACTTAAAAATTTTTCCTTATGTAAAATGGGTTTAAAATGACCTATGTCTCTTTTGATTCTGACTTCTTCTATGATTTCATCAGTGAATTCACCTGTGCCCTAGCACAAAACACAAAACATAGACCGTAGGATGGTGCATTCTTCAATGAAGTCTTGTTCTTTTGTTATCATCCGGGCAGCTCTAACTACCTGCCCTTTTATCACAGATCTTTTTTGGTGTGCTGGATGGGAACTGTTATAGTGCAATAAACTGTTCGAATAAATTTCCTTCCTGTATAAATGCGCTATATATCTTTCCTCTGTGTTGTCTTTTATGAGTTTAATATCGAAGTATTCCATGAAATCAAGCCTAACTTTCCATGTGAATTTCAAAAAGGTTGTTGTTCCATTAATATACTCCAGAAATTCTTCTAGGATGCTTCTGGGCCCTTTCCAAATTATACTTATATCGTCCTGGAATCTGAAATAAGATTTAAGATATTTATGGAACTCAGTATTAAACACATATTTCCTTTCCCAATATGCCATGATGATATTCGCATATGCTCCCCCACATGGTGATCCCATTGCGATGCCTCTATTTTGCAAATAGTAGTTACCATTAAACACAACATAGTTGTTGTTCAAAACTAATTCAAACATCTCTACTAATAAATTGGCTTTATCCTGGGGTATGTCATTTGTATGTAACATCTCATTAGTCCATTCAACTCCTATATCCTGCGGAATGACTGTATATAAGTCACATACGTCAATAGTGACCAATATGTCTTCCTTGTTATATTCTATGCTATTCATATGTTGTAAGAAGGACCAAGAATCCTTACATATTTTCTCTTCATTTCTCAGAATGTGTTTTAATTCAAAATCAATGTATTTCGCACATGCCGATGTGATGGAATCTCTTCCATCGACTAGTGGTCGCATAGGTGGATTGTTAATAGATTTATGTATTTTTGGTGTCCCAAAAAATACTGGAACTCTAGGAGGTGAAACATTTAAATAATTGTACAAATCTATATCAATCCTTCTGTCTATAAACATGTCATTTAATTGCATGTAAACTTTTTTGTATGCCCCATTCAATTCATTCAAGGAAACTTTTTGATACGTATCCGTATCCAAGATGCCTTGCATTCTGTTGTTGTAGTCATATAAATCCATGATGACTGCCCCCTTCCACCCTTATCCAGTTTCATTATTCGTATTTTTTCTTTCTGTAAATGTGATAATGTGAACTGTTCATTTTCACTTAAGTTGTTCACAATTTTCTTATCATATTTATACTTATTCAAGTTCTTAAGATCTATTTCACATATCTTTTCATAAAATGACAATCGAGGATGGAGGGGTGGGTTGTATGTACTACTAATACTATACATACTACTATGTCTCAGTATTCTAGTTTGGTACAGCAATTTCAAATTATTTTTTCTTAAATATAATTTTCATGAAATTGCTTTGTACTGCAGGCACAAATGTCATCCCTTTAGCAAGTAAATCTGCTACTTCACCATCAACATGCACATTTGAAAAATTGTACACTTTAAAATCTTTTTCATTTTGCACTATAACACATTCATTTTCACTTCTAATGTCAGAATCAGCACCAACAATACTGATCATGTCATTTTGTTTATATTCATAAACATTCAAGTCCTCCAATGTTTGTTTTTGGGCCTCACCCCTTGAAACCCCGCTTGTTGCTGGTTTACATATTGTTGCAGGTTGTTTTTATTGTTTTTAATCCTCTCCGATCTCCTCAAGGCCGGGTAGTTTTGGTTATAGAAATTCTGGTTATCACTATGACTCTCCATTTCTCCAGCTTCTGTTATACTTTCATATGCTACTCTTTTTTTTTTTTGATATATTTTTGTTATTGTTGTGCTACAAAATGACTTGGAAGGCTATCCCACCTTTCAAAGGTATTCCACCACCCCCTCCTAACCAGGAGCACCTCTTACTTCCTGTCTTGCAGAGTCTTCACGAACAAAATACAGTAGAATCTGTGCCTCCATGGCATGTAGGAAAAGCACTTTATTCCAGATTGTTTTCTGGTACCCAGAAAAGAAGGAGAATGGAAACCTGTCCTAGATTTGTATCATCCCAACACTTTTTTGAAGATGCCGACTTTTAAAATGCTGTCTCTGCAGGCACTCCTTCCTTACATCATTCCACAAGACTTTTTCTTTGGATGCTTATTTCCAAATTTCCATGCATCCTTTATACAGGAAGATTTAAGGTGTTCTGCAGGTCATGTCTACTCAATCATGTGGACTTCTTTGAGAAGGTCAACAAAGCAATGGATGAGGGCAAAATGGTTCACACTACCTACCATGACCTGTCCAAGGCATTTGACACAGCATCCAACTTAGAGACTGTTGATAGACTCATAAAGTTAGGTATATACCCTTATTTCAACCAGTGGATAGACAGCTGGCTCACAGACAAGATCCCGGAAGTCAAAATTTGGGAGTCTACCTTTACAAAAAGGCCAGTCACAAGTGGAGTTCCTCAATGATCTGTCCTGGGACTTCTCCTTTTTTTCATCTACTTCTCTGAAGTCATGGGGCCTTTGGCTGACCAAATTTTCAGATGATTGCAATTTAAGTCTGTCATAGAAGCCCCCACTGACACTAATGTTCTTCAGGAAAGTCTGATGCAGACAAGTAGCTTGTGTCAGAGCCATGGACTAAAACTAAATGCCAAGAAATGCATAGTACTGTTCAGGAAGTCATTCACCCCTAGTAACTATCATTGACAACACACCCCTAAGAGGCAAACCAGTAGTCTGGGACTTGGGGACACACACAGAGACAGTAATCTAGCCTTTGGTCATCATGTGTCTACAGTAGTGAGGAGGTCATTGTTCAAATGTATTTGCCATTCATCAGACCTGTCATTGAGCACAATGCCCCCTTGGTTATGTACTAATCAAGTGTATCCAACAAATGGAATGCCCACAGAATACAGGGTGAAAGTAACATGTCCTATGTAGACCACATCAAAGATCTATCTATATATTCTGTCTTCTACAGGCTGTTAAAGGGAGATCTATGCCTTACATACGAGGCAATGTCAGACCCCATCGAGATGCACCTCCTGCATATCCACAAAACAAACAGCATCAGAATTACCCATTCTAAAGACTTAAACCTTGCCTGTGACATAAATAGTTAATGGTTAAGGTTTTACCTTACAGACACAAAGTGAAGGGTATGATACTCACATGAGGCAATTGGCTATGCTTAAAATTGCCCACAAGGGCAGTTAGCCTAGTACTAATTTATAAACCTAATCTATAAACCTATAGGACCTGCTGGAGAGACAGGTATGTATCCCAAAGACTACCCTTCTCTGGTACATGCTCCCCACCCATGTGCAGCAGGGTTCCTCCCTCACCTAATTCAAGTGTAACTTAGACAGTTAGATGGGGAACAGGAAATTCATCTCTGGTTTTGCATCTATGTCTCTAATGGATACAGGCAGTCTGTAAATGTTTTAGCTCCCAAGCCCTTGATTACAAGGCTACCAAAACTTGTCAGACATGTGGGATGCATGGCTAGGCTTAAAAGGGTCTCAGTGGTTATTAACCTAGTCCGAACCTATGAACCTACAAATGCCTACACCCTGCTGTCTGCTTTTGCAGAACTCAGGGATTTCAAATATCCCCATGTCTTAATGACATGATAATACAGGCATCCTCTCAGGAAGTTCTTTTAAAACTTCTCCACTTTACTCTCTCCCCTCTGTAGAGTCAGTGGGTTTACAATAAATCTGAAAAAGCCTACATTGACTAATACACAGGACCTGGTATTTCTAGGCTGCAGGCTAGACAGGCATCTCATGCTGGCCTTCCTCCCAGAATAGAAGGTCCAGTCCCCCTTCATGTATTTTCAATCCCTTCTGCCACTTCAATCCTGCCTTGAAAGAGAAATATATAAGGCTCTGGGGTTCATGGCAACATTCATCCCATGGTCCCTTTTGGAAAACTACATATGAGAAGGGTACGGTGGTACCTAAAATCTTTCTGATCTCAGCATTATTGCATCTGTTCATTCAGATTCCACTTTTCCTTTTTCTGAAGATAGAATTTCAGTGGTGGATACCTCTTGTAAAACTCAATCCAGGCCTTTCAGTCAAACCAGCGGTTCTTTCACAGGAGCTGCACACAGATTCTTCAGACACAGCTTGGAGAGCATGGACAAATTCATTAAGGGTCTAGTGACTATAGATCCCAAAAGAAAGAGTGGAACACATCAATGTGAAGGGAATAAGGGCACTCACTCAGTCAGACCCTACTGATTTTCTTTCACTCATGCATTCCAGGTGTGTTCAGGATCTTCACAGACAACACAACAGTCATGTGGTAGGTAAACAAGTAGGGGAGGACCAAGTCTAATCAACTATGAACACTGACTCATTTAGCATGGGAACAGGCCATAAAAGCAAATCAGTCCCTGCAGGTAGTTTACATTCTTTACCAGGGCAATGTCCTGTGTGTTTTTCTAAGTAGATCTTGGAAAGATCCTCACAAATGGATGTTGAACAGGGAGGTCTTTTCAGACCTAGTCCACAAAAAGGATAGTCCTCAAACGGATTTGTTTACCTCTTTTCACAACAAGCAGCTCAAGCTGATTTGCTTCACGACTCATTGGTCCCAGGCATACAGGAAGGATGCTATGTCTCTTTCTGGGGAGGGGAGGTTTCTTTATGTCTTTCCACCTCTTCCTCTAATCCCAAAGGTTCTGTGAAAGATCCAGAGGCAAAGGCTAAAAATCTTGTTAGTGACTCCCATTTGGCCCAGGCAGCATTGGTTTCTCCTTCGCTGTCATCTGACCAGGGGTCATCACCACAATTTACCCTTTAGAGTGGACTTGCTGACACAAAACAAGGGCTCTTTACTTCATCCCAGTCTCCTGCCTGTCCACCTGACAGTGTGGATGATAGAATTCTTATCCATTTTAGATACCAATTTTCTGAGGATGTGCTACTGGTTCGTCAGGATTTGAGAAAACCTACTACTAAAAAGTCTTATATATATAGAAATGGAAAGGTTTTCTGCTTGGTTTCATACTAACAAGTAGAATTCTATTCAAACTGGTGTTTCTATTGTTCTTTCTTATTTGTGTGAGCTACTGATCTAGTTTAACCTATTCCTATATTAAGGCACATGTAGCAGACATTTCTGCATGCTTCCTTCTTGAACTACCACCGCTTTCTAGGCTTTAAGTAAAGCAGTTTCTCAAGGGTGTCCTGCATTTGAACCTGCCTTGGAGGGCTATTCCACTTTTATGGGACCTTAATTTTGTTTTGGAAAACTTGCACAGCTAACTTTTGACCCAGCATCTTCCATTTTTCTGAAATTCTGTACATGGAAAACCATTCTATTAGTGGTTCTTACTTGTACTAGAAGGCTTTCTGAACTCCAAGCATTATTTTCCTTCCTATCCTTATTTTTCATAAGAACAAGGTGTCCCTAAACATCAACCCTTCCATTCTGCCTAAAGTGGTCAGTGATTCCAGTCTGTGGAACAGGCTCCCCATCTATGTGAAGCAGAGTTCCTCCCTAACCCAATTCAAGTGCAACTTGGACAATTGGATGGAAAACTAGAAATTCATCCATGGTTTGGCACCTATGTCTCTAACAGACACAGGTAACCTGTAAATGGTCCATCTCCCAGGCCCATGCTTACATTTAACAAGTTTATTGGAACTTGTTGGAGATTTGGGATGCATAGGTAGGCTTAAAAAGGCCCTTGTGGTCATTAGCACAGTAAACACCTATGAGTTGTCTCTCATCCAGATAATATTATCTTCTCACCTTCTTCCCTAACCCTCAGGGCTAGGGTGAAATAATCCTTTATTCTGTATGTACACAGGAAGCTCAGATTCTGTTTGAATAAGACTAAAGATGTTTGGAAAACAGGCAAACTGTTTTTTTCTTTCTTCCAGGAAGCCAAATTAGGTAACCCTTGTTTCTAAGCAAATTATTGACAACTGTTTTTTCTAAGTCCATTTCCTTTTTTTTTTCTTTTTTTTACATTCACCACAGTAAATCTTTGTTTTCTCTAGTTAAAGCCTACTCTACTAGAGCAGTTGTTTCCTCTGCAGACTTTTACAAAGGGGTTGAGTCTAGAGCTATTCTAGAAGTAGCCAGTTGGTCCTCTGTGGTCACTTTCACAAAACATTAAAGGGTAGATGCTTTCTTTAGATCCAGAGCCTCCTTTGTGAGATCTGTGCTCACTCGCTGGATTAATTGACAGCTCCCCTATGCCTGATCCATCCACCCTCTCTAAATATCAAGCTTTGTGAATTACCCAGCAGTAATGGATTACTGCATCAGTGATCTAAGGAAGGACATAGTACAGTTGTGTAAGAACTTACCATAACAGTAATGTCCTTTTGATCACTGTTGCACTTTCTTTCCACCCTTTCTTCCTCTTTTACCTTCCTCTCACTGTATTGTCCTCTGTTTTTCCTTTGAACCAAGGGGGAGCCATTCTCTGCCTTCTCCATTGTTAGCTGACTTCCAACTTTTGTTTTTAAGTTACTGTTCCTCGGGTGTCTCCAGGTTTTCTGGCTTTAAGATAGTCTGAGGATTTCATGCTTATACATTTGCTTATGTACCATTATGCCCACAGGCTTAGGTCATACGTCAGATGTGGGACTCTATGGAAGGTTTTAGATTTGGTACCCCGGCTGCACATCCAGGTTATTTGGAAAGATAAGTCAACAGTATTGGAATACCGCAACACTGATCAGTAGGACATCTACTGTTATGGTAAGTTCTTACACACATGTACTTTCCCTTTGCAGAATTACTTAGAAAGAAAAGTTTGACTCCCCAACAACCACTTGAAGAACATTATTCTGTCATAGACCAAGCATGGATTTAGAGCAGGTCATAGCAGTAGCACAGCAGCACTCAAACTAACTGACTAAACAGCAACATGCAGAGAGATGGGTCAGTACGTTGTGACAGCCTTTCTTGATTTCTGTAAGGTCTTTGACTTAGTGGACAACTTGTTTATTAAACAAAGTGCAGTTAGCTGTAATGTAAAGGCCTTGATTGGTTTGAAGTTTACTTGTCAAACTGCAGTGCAGCATTGCAAAAATGCTGTTTTGTCACACTACTTTGTGAATTCTGGAGCACCACAGAGACCCATCCTTAATCTGTTATACTTTTCTTTACCTGTGAATGGTAGAAAATCAGTGACTGGACCTTACTCTAGGCTGCAAATAACAATTGCTGACTAATACCCTACCAGCTGGATTTGATAATCTCCCTAAATGGTTTATCAACTGCAGAGTAACACTGAATAAAAAAGAAAAACAAGAAATTTTCTGATAGTCAGAATGCAGAGAATACTTACCTAGTTTGTATAAAAGTATCATTACACTTTCTAGACCAGATGTGCTCGTATCCAGTGGAAACTGGATTTTGTATTTGCCTGGACTGTTGGATTTGTGGCACACTCACCAGTCAGGTAGATGGAAGTGAAAGTCAGAATTGTGTACCAGCACCTCATTTTTAGTTAGATTTTCATCACAAAAAAGCTGTGTCCTAACACAGCTTATGCACTACTCTGGCATGACCTAGTATGGTATATCCAGTCATCAATAATGTGTGCACTGAATATTCTTAGAACCACCTCTAACATCTGGTGGTAAGTTCCCCTAGGCATGTATTTTGCAGAATTACTTACCTCTCAACCTCTTAGAGCAAGAAATCTGGACAAAGCCATCAGTAATGGTGAGGCAAAAGCCCAAAAATAAGGACATTTTTTTTAAATATTGCTCTTACAAACTTAGAAAATTGATATAATAACAGTTTTTGCATTAGCATGAATTTTCTGACTAGTATGAAGTCAAAAAATCAAATATCTGACATTATTTTCTGACTTCACCCCTCAACGATTTGCCAGAAAACCACAATTTTATGAGAAATGGATCAAAAATATGAGGCAAAAATGTGGACATTCTGCGTAAATCTATACAACTGAAAGGTATGCTTCCCAACCATTGGAACAGTTTTCCATATCATCTCATGTAACTAATCTGTCAGATACAATTCAAGAAAGTGATGAGATATTTTTGTGTAAGCTCATACATTTATAGCAATGTGAAGACACTCAGATTTTGTTCTCTTTCACCCTAATTTGCAATAATTGGCTTCGATTACTTCTTTTCCAAAGACAATGATACCTTTCTTTCCTTCATATGAAAACTAAACAGTGTTCAAATTCACACCATGTTTTTTTCAGTAATGACTGATTGTGTTTTAGTAGCTACAAGTTTTGGAATTATGCATGCCAACATTTTCTTTTTTCACTGTTTTATAATGACAAATCACAACCTGAGTGTATATTGTTGTCAGATGTACTGCCTGTGAGGTATTTGATGTTGACACTGCATGCCATAGTATTATGTATTACATGCCTGTTTTACTTATGGTTACTGCTGTTATAGTTCTGTGGAGGCTTTTGCCTCAGTTCCCTTTGAAACTGGACTCTGGCCAGTAGGACTAACCCAGTCAACAAAATACAAATAAACATTGCGATTCTTTCTTAACTGCCAGGTCCTTAATAAGAATGTTTCTATGAAGTATTTCATGTATAGCCTCCAGATGCTTCCCATATATTCCTTGAGTTTCTACTAGTGGAAGCTTCAGCTGGACACAGCAAAGTGGTTGAAGCACAGCTCATTTGAAGCTTCTTAAAAAGTGTCTTTTGCCTGGGGCGGGTTCTCTTGCACCTGCCCTCACACTCTTTATTTAAAAATACCAATCCAGTGATCAACCAACCATTGAGGAAAGTCCACTAATTGTAAATCACTGCTAGCATGCAAATAGAGAACACACCAGTAGTGCTGTCCTATGCAAGATTGCTATAAAATGAGACATTGAAACTCATCCTGTTTACACTATGGAGTTCATAGTCTAGGGATAAACATCAGATTCTGTGCTGGGACCTTAGCTTTACTTTTTAATTTTTCTTCATTGGAAGACTGTCTTTTTAGTGAAATTTTCTTCAGTACAGAGGACATCTGATCTTTATATATTTACAAATTAAACAGGAATGTACACTTCAAAGGGCTTTTCTTTAAAGCAGACTATTTTCTTATATTACCAGAACCAAAACTTTCAGGAAGACAGACCATTTGTTTCCTTACTCCAAACAAGTTGAAAGTTGGGTAGGCTTACTGTTCCAAGCACATTTCTGGCTACACTGGCCCTTGCTGTGAATTTGAAATTAAATTATGTAGGGATCTGTCAGGCCCAGGTCTTCAACAGCAGAGGGCGAATTCACTGAAGTATTCAGAGAGGTAATTTATACTGCATTTTTTTTAGCAATAATATAGTTTATACTCTTCACCTGTTGAGCACACTGCAAATGGCAAGGTATGTCTAAGGGCAAAAGTAAAGTCACACCCGTCTTTGTCTTATGGATGGTCGTTGGAACAATCACATGACCTCTGGGTATATGGCTTTGTCTTGTACCCAGCCAATTATTCTGAAGACAGGAGCAATAGTTATTATCGTACAGGTCTGTGAAGTACTCATCATAGCAATAGATGACTGGGAGGAGCAGTCCAGTTGTCCAAGGTCATCAAGCATAACATTTTGTTAAGTGTGCCCCTTTTAAAAAGTGCTACAACCCTGGAGGATGCTTACCACTCAAAGCTACCATTTTGACAGAGAAAAAAACACAACAAGATGGCATTTTGTCAAATTTACCATTGATTGGTAGGATGACACTCAGTGACTGAAGTGGCCCTATTTTCACACAGGAAGGATTCCCTCAGTCCCTCTCCTGTAATTCCCTTTCATTCTGTTCATCTTGGTGCTATGTCAGAGAGGATGATTTGTATACTATATGCTCAGCTCTTTTTAAGTGTTAATGGCTATTTTCACCTTAAAATATGCTTTCAATGAAAGTGATTACATTTAGTACTTTAATAGGAAGTGTTAAAATGAAACATCATTCATTTCCATAGAAACATCTTGCCACACTCATTTTGGTAGCACATTATTACTAAATACTCAGCAGAGGTGGCAGAAGGATGTTTTGAAAACACTGAGCTTCTCACCTTCCAGATGAAATGTGGAATTGCATTGCGTTTTCCTATCATATACAGTATATTGCCCGAAATAGGATTAGATATGTGCAGTGAGGTCAACAGACACAATATCTGGGTACACAACTCATCATTTATATGTGATGCTCACTTAAAAATACCATTTTAAAGATTGTTGTAGAATGTTACTGTTTTTACATAAACTATTTGATTTAGATTATTTTCTTAATTTGTAGTCAGATCATTTAGAAATTACGTATTTAAACACTAGAGTTTAATGAGTTATTTGAGATTTATTTTATCTAATGATTTTGCAATTCATTTTATAAACAAACATTTATGCAGCAAATGATTTATTAAAATTTGCTTTCTGTTTGATTTTAGGGTGCTGGTGATAGTTTTGTGGGAGCACTGGCGTTCTACATGGCCTACTATCCAAACCTAACACTAGAAGAAATGGTTCAGCGATGCAGTTACATAGCATCAATCAGTGTACAAGCCCAAGGAACACAAACCAGTTTTCCCTATAAAAAGGATCTTCCAGCAAGCCTTTTTTAGCAAACAATGTGAATGAAAATGGATGAAATTTGACAAGATCTTAATTTGGAAGAATTGTTGTAAATAATACTAAATGAATGAAATAGTTATTTTTATTAACCGACACATTATTGTTACTGCATCTTTAATACTGTCAAATGTTAATAAACAATTAAAGAAGTTCCATAGGGACATTTTTTCACATACAAGCTCTGTAAATAAAACCACTGGAAAACTGTACCAGAAATTTCTACAAGTTTTGTGTTGCCCCACCACACAAAATCTAGGAATTAAAAAAAATGACATTATACTAAAAATGCTGCAACTACTTGTATTTTCAAGTAAATCTAACAAAGTTAAGCAAAAAGGTAGTGCTCTTGTCACAGTTTCCTGCAAGTTATGTCCCTAGCATTTAAGGTATTTGGAAATTAAATGAAATGCCACTTCTAAGTTATTGTGGCAGGAGTGCACATAATTTCATTAACTGATCTATAAATTATTTTTTTTCTCTGCAAAAGAAGTACGGTTATGTTTCCCCTATAATCTGTTTAGGATGGAGTGCCAGAATGAATGCCATGGATTTCCTTCATATCAAGCAAAGCATCTCATTTAGTCCTCTTCAAATGCAATCTGGACAATTGGATGGGTGACAGTAAATTCACTCCGGGGGTTCCACTTGTGTCCCTCTTGGACAGGGTGATAGGTGCTGATTGTGGAAATAAGGGTAAGAACTTGGCTAGGCTTATAAGGGCCCTAGGGCCATTAGCCTAGCAACTTCCTATGATCGTATGAAAAATGCTGTAGTATATGGTAAAGAAAGCCAAGATAAATCATTTGATTTATTGTTTGTCTGGCTTTGTCATTTAGGCTAGGTGGTAAAACTTGATCACATGAATCCTATCTTAAAACAGGCAGGTAGTGAAGCTTTCAGCAGCAAAAAAGTAGTAGGTGTGGGTAAAGGTGAAAATGTCCCCATTTAAATAGATAAGGCAGCAACTACAATGCTTTGTTCTGTATAGCTGAGTTTCTCTTCTGTTAATAGATCATCATAAATGTTATTTTAAGTATATGAGAGGTTTAAAGGACTTTACTTAAAATGTTGAAAGTGCTGCCAGTTTATGTCACCTAACTTCATATTTACAAAATGCAAAGAAATACACATTAAGACCATTTTTATGAAGGTACTGCTGTTGTCACAGTTTCCTGCAAGTTATGTCCCTAGCATTTAAGGGGTTTGGAAATTAAATGCCACTTCTAAATTATTGGGGCAGGAGTGGGCATCATTTCATTAAATGATCTGTAAATTATTTTTTTTTTCTGTAAAAGAGGCATAGTTAATTACGTTTGTCCTGTAATCTGTTTAACACAGAGTGCTAGAATGAATGCCTAATATGCACGCAGAGCACTGCTTTTGATGTTTGGAGGCTGCAGAATGTGGTACTGAACAAAGCTTAGTCTACATTGCATTTAAGGAAAACTGAAAATGAAATCACGTATACATGTAGTTGTGTCTAGTGACTTCAAAGTGGGGGGGGGGGGTCTGCTGGAGGCAAATGAATGGCTGAGGCTAACGGAATGCGGTGAGATGCTTACAGCAGGTCAGTGGCCATTACCTCTATTTCTGCAACAGATGGGGTCATTCGTTTTCATCTGCAGACTGCCTCAGTATGTACTTGCTCATTAAAGCCATTTTACTAAATATGTGTGTGTGGGTGGGTGTGTATGTGTGTATATAAATATATATATATATATATATATATATATATATATATATATATATATATATATATATATATAATTGGAGCTCTTGATTTCTCATCTGCAGAGTTTGAAAATGAACATTTCAAATGTTGCAGTTGCTTAGGTATACAAGATTGTTGCACAGTGGGGAATGGATAATTTAACATTTCCCCACTATAGTGCAATCTCAGTGTTGGTATATATAATTAGTAAGAAGTATGGGGAGTGTTTGTGGGGAGACTTGTCCCTCTGCAAACAAGTCACTTTTGTTTTGCTTTGAATCTTTGTGATTCGAAATATTGTGTATTCAAATCTTTGTGACTCAAACTGTATGTCTTATGATAGTTTGAACTTCTGTCACTTATACATATATATATATATATATATATATATATATATATATATATATATATATATATAGGTTCATAGGTAGGTACTAGGCTATTGGCCCTAGGGCCCATACAAGCCTAGCCAAAAAAATGTACCCTGGCTTTCGCCACCCAAGAAATTTATTTTCCTGTGCCCCTGTCGAGCAGAGCCACAGAAGTGATCCCCAGGGTGAATTTCCCATTTCCCATCCAATCATCAAGATTTTTCTTGAAGAGTGCTAATGAGGAGCTCTGTTTGACATAGATAGGTAGTCTGTTCCAGAGTATGGGAAGTCTCTGGGACAGGAATCTATCCTTCCAGCATGTTCTGTTTATTGTGGTGACAAGGTTTAGGTCCCTAGAGCGTGTAGCTCGGAGGGATTGGGATTTCTTTAAGTGGAGCATGTCCAGCAGCTCTGGGTTTGACGTAGCTTTGTATGTTAGGCAGAGATCGCCCCTGAGTAGGCGATATGTGATGGAGTAAAGCTGTAGTTTTTTGAGGCGGTCTGCATAGGGCATCTGTTTGAGGCCAGTAATCCTCTTTGTGAGGTATTTCTGTGGTCTTTTCAGTTGTTGTAGATGTCTTGTGAGGTACATACCAAAAGGGGCGTTGTCCTCTATAATGGGTCTAATGAGTCATGAGTAGAGGGGAACAATGACTTATTTTTTTCTGGATGAGAATCCTTTTGTGATGAGATGAGCCACGTAGAAGGATTTCCTGACCACTGTGGCGATGTGATTATCAAAGGAGAGACTACTGTCCACCTGTGTCCCAAGGTCTCATCACATTTTCAGCATTAAGTAGACTAACAGCTATGTGGTAGTTCATGGGTACAGAGTTTTTACCAAAGGAGATGACAATACACTTTTTGGCATTGAGCTTCAAGCCATGGCTTTGACACCAGGTATCTGTCTCAGTGAGGCCCTTTTGTAGTTTGTCCACATCGTTAGGAGTTTCGATTATGGCTCCTAGTTTGCAGTCATCTGCAAACTTTATTAGCCAAAGACCTTCTGTGTTGGCCTCCACTTCAGAGAAGTAGATACCAAACAGGAGAGGACCCAGGACTGAACCCTGTGGTACTCCACTGGTCTGATGTCGGATTTGGAATCCGCTACTGTCACAGTGTGGGTTCTGTCCGTGAGCCAATTAGCAACCCATCTTGTGACATAGGGATTTATACCTAGTTTAGTGAGCTTATGTATAATTCCAGAGTGGGGGATGGTGTCGAAAGCCTTGGCGAGATCTAGATAAGCTGTGTGAACCATTTTACCCTCATCTATGGCTTTCGTGACTGCTTCAAAGAAGTCAATCAGGTTTAGGAGACATGATCTGCCTTTTACAAATCCAAACTGGGTAGGGTCCAGAGTATGGAGATTACCAATGTCTTTGTTTATGAGTTCCACGATGATACATTCCATGGCCTTGCAGACCAGGCTTGTCTGGCTAATGGGGCGGTAGTTCCCGGGGTCTGTCATGGCTCCCCCTTTGTGGAGTGGGATAACCGTCGTGGTGCACCATTCAGTGGGTGCAAAGCCTGAGGTGAGGCTATAACTGAACATGGTACTTAGGTAGGGTGCCAGTTCATTCTGTAGTTCATGTAGAACGCAGCCTGGGATATTGTCAGGTCCCATGGATGCTGTGTTCTTGGCTTTGGAGAGTGTGTTTTTTACCTGTGCAGCCATGATTATAGGAACTTTGCATTCTTCTGGTGTGGAGATGGGCCCTCTAGGGGGTGAGAGGGGGGTAAAGTTAGCACTGAACCTATCTGCTAGGATGTTGGCAATATCATTTGGTTCTGTATATTTATTGCCATTGTGCTGTAACTCAGAGCAGATTTGAGTGTTCCCATTTAGATTCTTGACATAGCTATAGAATGCTTTGTGGTTGTCTTTAGAGTCAGTGGCAATTTTGTTTTCGTAACTAGCTTTGGAGGATTTTATGAGGGATCTCAGCTTCTTACTGAGGTTGACCAGGGAGTTCCGCCAGTTATGGGATTTTACTCTTTTTTGCAACAGTTTCTTTCTTCTGTTGTAGAGTTTATTTATGGCAGAGGACCACCAGATTGGCTTCCTTTTTTGGAGGATAACATCTTGGTTCTATTAGGGATAGCATGATCCATGCACTCGTGTAAGTGCTTATAAAGTGCATTTGTGTAGGATTTGGCAGTCATACCTCTATTGTCCGTCTGAATGGGTGTCATGAAGTTTGCCACTTCTGTCTTAAGAAGTGTGAAGTTGACTTTGGAGAAGTTTTTTACGATAGTTTTCCTAATTGGGGCTGGGGGTGGGATGTGGATGTCTAGGCTGATTAGCTTGTGGTCGGATCTGACCAACGAGGAATTGACCTCTGGTGTGGAACACCGATTTCCCATGTTGGTAATGACCAGGTCTAGGATATTGCTGCCCCTGGTGGGGGTGTGAATAAGTTGATCCAAGGCGTTGGAATTTATGAATTCTAGAAAACGTTGAGCAAAAGAGTTGGTACACGAGTAGTTTTCCCAGTTAATGATGAGGTAGTTGAACTCGCCCATTATTAGGGTGTTGGGTTGTACCCTAATACTTTCCAGTGTATCAAGAAATGAGGAGTGTGAATCCTGGGGCATGGTGGGGGGTCTGTAGCAAGCTACAATTTGGATTGCGGTCTTGCCCAGAGTTAGTCGCACTTGGATAATCTCTGATGCATTATGCTGTGCAACTAGCCTGGAGGTGTGGATATCCTTAATGAATATGGACACGCCTCCACCTTTAGTGCTTCTTTCTGGGTTAGGTGGCCGAAAGGTGTGGTATGAATTGAAACCTGGTAATGCAGGGGTGCTCTCTGGAGCTTTGAACCAGGTCTCTGTCACTGCACATATGTCAATGTTCTCCATTTTAAGGAGTGCCTCGAGTGAGTGCATTTTGAGGTTTAGATTTCTAGCATTGAGTAGCATTACCCTCAAATTTTGCTTGCTTGTACCTGTTACGTTTTATATATATATATATATATATATATATATATATCGCTGTGTGCCCCCCCCCGCTAAATATATATTCCTACTCCGGGATCGCACTACAGTGAGGAAAGGGCAAATATTCCGATCTTCACTGTACTGAGATCTCAGAAAATCAATATCGACTTCCTGATTATTCGCTCATGTGTGCGTTCGATAGTTAGATTTTTCGTCATTCTAAAGTAGACCATATGTATATACAATATATATATATATATATATATATATATATATATATAAATATATATATGGGGCTACCTGAAAATGCCGAAAGTGCACAACGCCGACGAGGAGAACACTGACACCGGAAGATCGACAACGGCGAAGACTGACCGTTGAGAATCCCGACACTGAGAACACCGACATGTTAAGGTAAGTGTGCAATAAGGACGGACGTTAGGGTCAGGGTGTGGGTAAGGTAAGTGTATGATAGTGATGGACGTTAGGGTAGGGTGCAGGTCAGGTAAGTGTGCGATCGTGATGGACTTTAGGTTTAGGGGAAGGTTAAGTGAGTTAGGGTTAGGGTGCGGGTAAGGTAAGTGTGCAGTAGTGACGGACTTGAGGGTTAGGGGCAGATTATGTGAGTTAGGGTTAGGGTGCGGGTAAGGTAAGTGTGCGACAGTGACAGAGTTAAGGGTTAGGGGCGGATTAAGTGAGTTAGGGTGCAGGTAAGGTAAGTGTGCGATAGTGACGGACCTTGGGGTTAGGGTTTGGGTTAAGTTTAGTGCATAAATAGTTGCGTATGTAAGGTTTAGTGTAGGTTTGTAAGGTTTTTGGTGTGCTTGTGTTGTGTGTGTGTTTTTCGGGAAAGGCATTTGTTTTGTTGATTGTTGGGATATTGGTTTGTCGGGCATGTGAAGTTTCGTGTTTTTGAACTTTCTTTTTTTGTCGTTTTTTTTGTGTCGGTTATTTCGTTGTCGGTGTTTTGGCGTGTCGGTGTTATTAGGTAGACTCATATATATATATTTATATATATATTTATATATATATATATATATATATATATATATATATATATACATACACATATACACACACACACACACACACACACACACACACACACACACACACACACCCCTCAGATAGCTGACTTGATTGCAGTCAACAAGGAAAGCCTTTGGTGAAATAGAGTCTTTGACAAAGGATTCCATGGGGGCCCCTGTTGTATACTATTCCCCCTAGCTTTCTTTGTCTTGGCTCCACACCATTCAGACAGATTATTTCTTTCTTTTTTTCATCTCCACATTTTGTCTTATGTTTTTACCACAACCAAACTGACCAAAACTCCACTATAAGTTTGGAGAAAGTGACTGAATTAAGCCAGGATCTAGAGGCCACTAGCCCCCACCCCCAGACATCATAGGATTCTAGATGCTCTGAGGTACACCTTACAGCTTGTTTTACAACTTTTTGTTCTATTGATGGCGTGAACAAAAAACAAGGAAAAAAAAAACAAAAAAACAAACATCACAAGAAAGGAAATAAACTTAGTGTTATTTTATTATTTCAAAGTTTAATGATCAAAGCCAGCAAAATAGTTCCCCAGTAATATAAATTCTAATATGAGAATACTGATTGTATTCCTACCCCTCCGATAAAGATAGCTTTTATGTAGCCCTCTAGTGTAACATTTTGATCAAAGTATAAGCACAAACTGACATTGGCATATATTATACAGCTGAGGGCCTGGCAGAAGAAGCCAAAGCATATGGATACACACCACCCAGACAAGGGAGCACATGTAAATTCCATGCAGAAAGCATCAATGCCAAAAATTCAACCAAAGAACAAAGCAGTATCAGATGGCAACACTACTCGATGTGACAATCTGCCAGTTATCATTCACTATCATAAACGTCTCCTCGGATTATCACAGAGAGATATTTACTGAATACAGTGCTGATGACTGACTATGATTGAATGTGAAAAAAAAAACATATGTCCAACGTGTTCGTTCTGGATACACTGCTATCCTTCCCGCCATTCATATATAGTAATTTTCATCACAGTCGATTCCCATACTCAGTTACAACCACATTATTCACTGTGCACCTCAGATATCTGATTGTTTTATAAACAGACTCAATAAAGTATACTATTTGGTTTCACTCAAATGCACACTACTTCTACAAAGCCAGAGTAATGACTGCTTAACTTGAACAAATTACACCAGTGTCAATCACATTTATCCATAGACAACCCCTGTAACCAGCAATTAAAGCCAACACTATTTACTGTATACACATCAGATAACACTATTTACTGTATACACATCAGTTATCAAAATGTAATAAAATAAAAAATAATTGGCCGCTATAATTTTAATTCTTCTAAATCTACACACACACGTGCACGCATGCACATACAGGCATGCACACACTCTCTCACAGATATGACCATGAATTACAGCCATATTTGTGACTGACTGTATACCTTAGATGTTTGACTGCAATCAGATTAATGAATAAATACATAAATAACCAAAAAACAGGCATTTATTTTCTCAGCCACTGCTGTCAGAATACAGGGAGCAGCCTACTTCACCCCCCCCCCCACACACACACACACATCTTAACCTGTTACCTCAAGAATCCAGAAGAAAACTAAAACATAAGGTAGAAAAGGGACCAAAATCAGGGACAGCTACTTCCTTTATATACCTAGAAACTTGCTAGAAAAACAGGCTTTGCATTAACATGCCTTTTTTAAGGCAATTAAGTTTGAAACTCAGATGTCAGTCATCATTATTTGGTGACTGCAGTATACACTGATTTGACAGAGGAAAAAAATGCTATGAGGAGCAGACTAAAATATGAGACAAAATTCAGGGATAGTTGAGAGCTTATATGCCCTTTCCCATCTCTCTCAACGTCTCTGCTCAACAGTTCTGGACAACACAACGATAATGAAGGAACAAAGACCCTACTATCACAGACAGTTTTTAAATATAACCATAATTCATTTAAAAAGTCCGAATACAAAATGTGAACTTCTAAAGTTTGACTGTTATCCTCGGTGATTTATCAGAAAATCAACCTTTTTTTAAAGATGTGTCTTTCATTACTGGAGTGCTGGCATTTGTTGCAAATACTGGTGGAGTGTTCTAATTGACTGTAGCCAGACAATAACACCAAAAAGTAATCAGACGTGATTACCACATAATTATTATTTTGTTTGTTGCTCACATTTTTAACATTATCTTACAATATTTCTTAAAATGATTTTCTTCAAAGTACTCGGTTTTGCTTTTCAGCCTGCTTTTTAGTGCTGTAAAGGTTGACACACTGTCAAGAGTCCAATAATTCAAATGGTGTGCTTGAAACATGTATTTGTAATCTGTTCTGTTGTAGCAAACTTAATAGTTGCTTATTAGTTCACTTTACTGGATATACGTTTTATTGCTCATTCAGTAATGACCCTTTGATGGACAGTACAACAAAATGTCATTCACTATTCTCTGCTCCCTTCCTGTTAACTAGGTAGCTAAATACCATATATTGGACTACCTATTTATTTATCAAGAAGATAATTATTGTCTGATGAGGGAAGTAATCCAGTAATTTTTGTAGGCCAGAAGTACAATATTAAGAATTTGATTAATGTTCTTAAATAAATAAATTATAATAAATGTACAAGACCAGTGTATTACGTACAGCTTCCAGGTGATGCATACAGACACACACACACACACACACACACACACACACACACACATATATATATATATATATATATATATATATATATATATATATATAACTTTGTAACTTTCAAAAAATAAAGAGAAACGACACTGAGACAAAACTGTTGTTAAGCACTTTCATTCTGTAACGTTGTCAGAATTTCATCAGAACTAATACTGTAAAGTAAAACTGTGTAATAAGTAATATAACAAAACAGAAAATAGCCCATCAGCAATCTAGAAACAACCATCTGTAAATACAGTACCTAATCAAAAAGAATGGGGCATGTCCAAATAGGCTCATGCAAACCAGTGTAATGCACATTTGAGATTCAAGTTCTCATTCAGCCTCGGAACCATCTCAGCATTTAAAAGTAACTGACAATGGAGTACTTTTAGCTGCAGAAAAGTGTCAAAGTTACCAAAAAACGGATCAATCTGTTCTAAAATTAGAAATTTGAAACCAGGAAAGTCATGACATCAAATACTGTGCTGCCCTAATGCGTTTTGTTTAATCTTTTTTCCTAATAGCAGCCAAATGTTCCTTAACTCGATCAGAAAGCCTTCTTATCGTTTTCCCAATGTAAAATGCAGGACAGCCACTACGTAAACTACTATGGAGGAATGACAATCAAAATGTATTTTAAAAGAGACAAGAAAATTATAGTGTACATACATTCCCTATGTACATTACAGAGCACACTATACATTTGCCACAATTAAACATGCTACAATCACGTCCTTTACTGGGTTGGCTTAATAAATAGTGTGGATCATTATTTTCAAAGGAAGCTTTCAAAGTGGTGTTTTTTTATATGTAAACACAGGTTCTGTCCCTAAAGGGTTGCTCAAAAAATCGTGGGCTGTAATAATATTCCAGTTCTTGCAGATAACCTTCCTGATGGCTGCCACATCCCCTGCAGATGGGTAAAGGGAAGCTGAAGTTTCTATCAATATTTTGCCCAATACGGTCTATATTTTGCTTGTTTTCAAACCCATATAACAAGATGAGTTTGTGTTTATTGTGTCTTTCTTAGGCCACTTCACTGTAAATGTCTTGTACAAGCTGTCATGGGTAATGTGCCTCAGTGTCGTTTCTCTTTTTTATTTTTTGAAAGTTACAAAGTCATTTTCGCATATAAGGTCTTTTCTTTGTATTTAATAGTCTGTTTTTATATATATATATATATATATATATATATATATATATATATATATATATATATGTATGGTTTATGTTGCACTGGTTGATTTAAGACAAAACTGACCTGTATTTTGTCAAAAGGCTGTGGCTGACAACAGATGATCAACAGTTGTGCAAGAATGGACAGTCTCCAAGGTTGGAGAATAACCCCTTTCCTCAGGGATTGTGCGATTTTGGAGTTGGAATAAATAAGGAGCAGGGGGTGGCCAGCTTGCCCCCCAGTAAAAACACTGTTTTATTTGCATATTCTGTCGATTAGCCTTGTAGTTTGCAAACATGTATTTGACAACATAAGTGTGTCAATGTTGGCGACATCAATATAGCAGCCATTTGACGGTTGCTGCTATACCCATATATTTGTTTTAATATATATGAGTATGTTTCTGTATTTGTTACAAAAGTATATCAGGCTTATAGGCCAGTTAATAGTTTATCTGTATATCATTCACTCCGGAGCAGCTCAGGAAAAGCTGCCTGCTTAATTCCACCATAGGAACAACAGTGCAGCCTGAGCTCATTTTCAGAAAATCCATTTGTAAAACCATACAGAAAACAAATGTTCATAACTCTTTAATTATAAGAGCTAGAAAAATATAAACGCAAAAGTTGTTCAGCAGACACTGACCTTTCCAACAGTGTAAATGTTGATAGTGTATATCAAAGTCATTATTAAATATTTGGCAAGGAATGCTGATATTGTGCATATTTTTTACCTTTTTGGAAAAACAAAGCACAATATCTTGGTCAATGTACCATGTAGACTCATACAATTTGAATGTAATTTGTTAATATGAACGTCAGCTTTAAAATGATAGCTTAACCATTACTGTGAGATGTTCCTTTCTTGAGATATTCACAGAAATATGATTAATATATTATTTTTCATAATTGATAAATAAACAAAGCATAATATTTCATCACCTGTAACAGACAGAGCCTACATATTAGTGTAGAAGTTTTGCATCTGAATGTCAGCTTCCAAATGATGCATCTTTTGTGTGATCACCATGCTCCCTTGCAAAGATATGGGCATAATAATGAAAAGTATTGTAAATGTATAATTTTCATAATCGTACAAGACTAAACAAACTGTGATATCTGTACATGTGTAGAGTGCACAGACATAGTTCTTTTACCATGTTGTAAGGAGTAACACTGTCTTCAAAATGAGGTATTACTTGGCACACTGACATGCTCCCTTGTAAAGTTATTTACCAAAATATGAAAAAAATCATAATTTCCATAACCTAATTCCAAACAAACTTTGATATCTGCCTATGAGTACAACATACAGGCACCATTCTTTTACCATGTTAGAACTATAAATAATCTTTTCAAAATGAGGTATTACTTAGCACATTCAGATGCTCCCTTACAAAGTTATTTACCAAAATATGAAAAAAAATCATAATTTCCATAACCTAAGTCCGAAACAAACTTTGATATCTGCACATGAGTACAACATAGAGGCACCATTATTTTACCATCTTAGAACTGTCAGTACTGTCTTCAAAATGAGGTATTACTTAGCACATTCAGATGCTCCCTTGCAAAGTTATTTAGCAAAATATGAAAACAAAATCATAATTTCCATAACCTAAGTCCGAAACAAACTTTGATATCTGCACATGTGTCAAACATGCAGGCACAATTCATTTACCGTGTTAGAACCAGCAATACTGTCTTCAAAATTAGATATTACTTGGCAAATTCAGATGCTCCCTTTCAAAGTTATTTACCAAAATATGACAAAAATCATAATTTCCATAACCATAGGTACCAAACAAACTTTGATATCTGTGTACTTGTATAATCGGAAAATACCTGCTGGTTGTCACTCCATGGATGAATAAGTAAAAAGCTGACCACTGCTCAAAGATAAAAATCAGTGCGATACAAGTCCATAAAATTCAATTACACTTTGAAAGACTATTCAGTCCCAAAGACATAGTCCCACGTAATTCAGTATCAGTACCACATAGACAGACTATTCAGTCCCAAAAACCATAGAACGAATTGATAAAGATGAAAATAGTTTATTGTGGGTGAGCGCTTTCGCTTACAGCTTTTTCAAACCTCTAAACAGTCAATCGCAAAAACTCATATATATACACAAGTTTAAAAACAATCAAGTTAATTAAACAATTAGTTATAAAAGATGTATACACACTCATAACCATTGGATTCTTTGAAACATCTAAATTGCCACAATTAAAATACATTGCTTCCTAGAATAAAAGCAAAGCTTTAAAATAAAAAATTTCACTTAAAATCACTACATATGCATACTTCTTAAATATGTAATTATCTAATTCATCAATTTTAGGTGTATATATTGATGTCACTGTATAAAATGTATTACAACTAATGCTGACTAATGAAAATTATAATATAATAGAAATAATAAAAAGATGCTTAAAATCTAATGATGTGTATATAATGCAACTGTATATCTAAAGCTTATGGCAGTATGAGAAATTTATCACTAGCTAAGCCTGTATGAAATCTAACTGTGTAAATAGATTTAAATCCTGTGTCTTCTTTTCTTTAAAACAGGCTTTAAGGGTACCCTATCATTAATGCCTGGGGGGATATGTGCTCTAGTCTTTATAATCCATTCAGCTTCTATATATTCTGTCAGATTCTTAATATCACCCCCTCTACTACTAACATCAAGAACTTGCAACACTGAAAAAACAAATTCGTGGCCATTACCTGTAGTCATGATGTGTTTGGACAAAGCATTGACCTCAGACTTTATACGAATTTGATATAAGTGTTCCCTAATCCTTTCTTTAAACATTCTGTCCGTCTTTCCTATATAGAAACACGGACATGCCAAACATCTGGCTAGATATATCACATGTTTAGTATCACAGCGTGCATTCACTTTGATGTTAAATAATTCACCTGTAATTGGGTGTATGAAAATATTAATGTCCGATATGTAGCCACAATAGTTACACTTGTTACATGGTTTCGAGCCTTCAAAGACCTTAGGACTAATACTAGGTCTAAGATCAGAGCAGCAGAGTAGTTTATATAAATTGCTCTTATTTTTGTATGCAAATCTAGGTTCTACGTCAACATGTTTAGAGACTTCAGGATCTATCTTAAGTATGTCCCAATATTTAAAAATAGGTTCCCTTATATATTTTATATCTTTTGTATAATGAAGAGTAAACCTAATGAACTCAACATCATTAACTGTCATATTTTGCACTTTTGAAGTATATTCATCTCTACCATGTTCAGAAAATATTGGACGTGCACGACCTCCACGTAATTCATTAACTTCAGCAATAGCCCTATTAACCTCAGAATGACCATATTTCCTTTGATAGAATCTGGTCCTTAAGTCCTGCAGTTCCTCCTGAAATAACATGTGGCATGAGTTTAACCTCGAGATCCTCATGCATTGACCCTTTAAAATATTCTTAAAAACATGCAGTGGATGCATGCTGTCTCTGTTCAATAGTGTATTTTTGTAACAATGCTTGCGATGGACTGCTGTGTTAAAATATCCACTAGACAGACATGATATATTAATATCTAGAAATGATATCACATTTTCAGAATAATTCAAAGTAAACTTTAAGAAAGAAGTCAATTCATTAACCTCTTCATGAAAGGCGACCAGGTCATTGATATTACCACACCATAAAAAGAAGAGATCGTCTACAAAACGTTTGTAAAAAACAACGTGTCTTTTGTAGCTCTCCAACTTAAACATTTTCTCTTCTTCCCAAAATGCCATTACAAGATTGGCGTAGCTATTGGCACATGAAGTGCCCATAGCTACGCCATCCTTTTGCAAATAAAACCTATCATCAAACATAAAGACATTACTTTCAAGAACCAATTCTAGCAAGTTACAAATTAATTCAATGTTGCTTATGGGTAAATCAGAGTGTCTATTCAAGTAAAGGTGTACATACTCCAAACCACTGTCATTAGGAATGTTAGTGAATAAGGATTTCACATCCATGGTAACTAGTATCATATTAGGGCATGTACTACATGGTATTGAAGCTTCATAAAAATCTAACAAAAATTATGTTCTCTAACCAACCAACCAAAATATGTTCTCTAACCAATGTACAGTTGGAGGTATATCTAATGTCAAGAAACCCAGTTTGATGGTGCCTAATTTACATCCCTCTATTGAGGTTTTTTATAAGGCTGTAGAAAAAGAATTATACTCTTTACAAAATAGACAACATGTATCATTGAAGGACAATCTAACCATGAAACAATCCAAGGCACTTAATGGATTAATGCATGACAATAATATAACTATCAGACCAGCCGATAAGGGTGGCCCGATCGTAATATTTGATAGATCGGACTATAGAACTAGGATGTTGGAGATGTTGGGTGATTCTCACTATTATACAGTTTTACAACGAGAAAATGTGGTACATATTATTAATAATGTATATAGCAACTTGGAAGAGATATATAAAATGGGTATGATTGATTATCAGTTATATGACTACTTAATTTTGGATGAACCCACTACTCCCATCATTAGGGGTCTTCCAAAAATTCACAAACATTTGAGTAACCCACCTATGAGACCCATTGTCTCTGGGAGGGGGTGGGTTACTGAGAACATTTCTTTTTATTTAGAAAAGACTTTGAAACCATTTGGCTTTAATAATATTACTATTCTGAAAGATTCCAAAGAATTTTTGTTAGATTTTTATGAAGCTTCAATACCATGTAGTACATGCCCTAATATGATACTAGTTACCATGGATGTGAAATCCTTATTCACTAACATTCCTAATGACAGTGGTTTGGAGTATGTACACCTTTATTTGAATAGACACTCTGATTTACCCATAAGCAGCATTGAATTAATTTGTAACTTGCTAGAATTGGTTCTTGAAAGTAATGTCTTTATGTTTGATGATAGGTTTTATTTGCAAAAGGATGGCGTAGCTATGGGCACTTCATGTGCCAATAGCTACGCCAATCTTGTAATGGTATTTTGGGAAGAAGAGAAAATGTTTAAGTTGGAGAGCTACAAAAGACACGTTGTTTTTTACAAACGTTTTGTAGACGATCTCTTCTTTTTATGGCGTGGTAATATCAATGACCTGGTCGCCTTTCATGAAGAGGTTAATGAATTGACTTCTTTCTTAAAGTTTACTTTGAATTATTCTGAAAATGTGATATCATTTCTAGATATTAATATATCACGTCTGTCTAGTGGATATTTTAACACAGCAGTCCATCGCAAGCATTGTTACAAAAATACACTATTGAACAGAGACAGCATGCATCCACCGCATGTTTTTAAGAATATTTTAAAGGGTCAATGTATGAGGATCTCGAGGTTAAACTCATGCCACATGTTATTTCAGGAGGAACTGCGGGACTTAAGGACCAGATTCTATCAAAGGAAATATGGTCATTCTGAGGTTAATAGGGCTATTGCTGAAGTTAATGAATTACGTGGAGGTCGTGCACGTCCAATATTTTCTGAACATGGTAGAGATGAATATATTTCAAAAGTGGAAAACAAGACAGTTAATGATGTTGAGTTCATTAGGTTTACCCTTCATTATATGAAAGATATAAAACATATAAGGGATCCTATTTTTAAATATTGGGATATACTTAAGATAGATCCTGAGGTTTCTAAATATGTTGATGCAGAACCTAAATTTGCATACAAAAATAAGAGTAATCTGTATAAACTACTCTGTTGCTCTGATCTTAGATCTAGTATTTGTCCTAAGGTCTTTGAAGGTTTGAAACCGTGTAGTAAGTGTAACTATTGTGGCTACATATCGAACATTAATATTTTCATACACCCAATTACAGGTGAATTATTTAACATCAAAGTGAATGCACGCTGTGATATATCTAGCCAGATGTTTGGCATGTCCGTGTTTCTATATAGGAAAGACGGACAGAATGTTTAAAGACAGGATTAGGGAACACTTATATCAAATTTGTATAAAGTCTGAGGTCAATGCTTTGTCCAAACACATCATGACTACAGGTAATGGCCACAAATTTGTTTTTTCAGTGTTGCAAGTTCTTGGTGTTAGTAGTAGAGGGGGTGATATTAAGAATCTGACAGAATCTATAGAAGCTGAATGGATTATAAAGACTAGAGCACATATCCCCCCAGGCATTAATGATAGGGTACCCTTAAAGCCTGCTTTAAAGAAAAGAAGACACAGGATTTAAATCTATTTACACAGTTAGATTTCATATAGGCTTAGCTAGTGATAAATTTCTCATACTGCCATTAGCTTTAGATATACAGTTGCATTATATATACATCATTAGATTTTAAGCATCTTTTTATTATTTCTATTATATTATAATTTTCATTAGTCAGCATTAGTTGTAATACATTTTATACAGTGACATCAATATATACACCTAAAATTGATGAATTAGATAATTACATATTTAAGAAGTATGCATATGTAGTGATTTTAAGTGAAATCTTTTATTTTAAAGCTTTGCTTTTATTCTAGGAAGCAATGTATTTTAATTGTGGCAATTTAGATGTTTCAAAGAATCCAATGGTTATGAGTGTGTATACACCTTTTATAACTAATTGTTTAATTAACTTGATTGTTTTTAAACTTGTGTATATATATATATATGAGTTTTTGCGATTGACTGTTTAGAGGTTTGAAAAAGCTGTAAGCGAAAGCGGTCACCCACAATAAACTATTTTCATCTTTATCAATTCGTTCTATGGTTTTTGGGACTGAATAGTCTGTCTATGTGGTACTGATACTGAATTACGTGGGACTATGTCTTTGGGACTGAATAGTCTTTCAAAGTGTAATTGAATTTTATGGACTTGTATCACACTGATTTTTATCTTTGAGCAGTGGTCAGCTTTTTACTTATTCATCCATGGAGTGACAACCAGCAGGTATTTTCCGATTATACAAGTACACTGGCATTTTTTATCCTGCTGGTTCTCCGGTGTTTGCCAGGGGCTGTTATATTACTTATATTATTAAACTTTGATATCTGCACATGTGTCAAACATACAAGCACAATTATTTTACCATGTTGGAACCAGCAATACTTTCTTCAAAATGAGATATTACTTGGCACATTCAGATGCTCCCATGCAAAGTTATTTACCAAAAGATGAAAAAAAATCATAATTTCCATAAGAGTCATTTGCCAAGCTCAGAGAAATGAATTTTACACAACACATTTCATAATAGTGTTTTACTTACTATATTGGTCCGACTTGATCATGGGTGTTTTCCATTCTGCTCACAAGCTGCATGTTAGCAATCTTGCGTGGCTCTCCTCATGCCATTGTGGAGGTTGGTCAAGAACAACGCAATGCCCTCCTCAGTTAGGTGAATGCCATCCATTCTGAACAGGTGAACAACTTCCGTGGTGATGCTGAAGACAGTCTTACCTTATCTGAAATAAAGCATGGGTGGACACTGACAAGGGTGCACTGCCAGGGCACATGTAAAGAGAAAAAGCAGGGTAAGGACCACCGCTCCACTAATATGCCAAGGACAAGCATGGGGCTCCAGATGTTGGTTATCTGTAGTGTCCCATAGCTGTGCTGGCTGCCCACTCAGACTGCTGATAGCACTATGGTCTCATGACCTCCTTCAGTGTCAGCAGTCTGCCTTACCTCTGCCTTTTCTCTTTACATGTGCCCATTCAGCAATGGACCTAAGGGATGAGGGACTGAAATAACTCACTAATTGCTGTCCTGACCTTCATACATTTACTACTCTCACCTACATGTTGTAAGGAGTAACAGTGTCTTCAACATGAGGTATTACTTGGCACAGACATGCTCCCTTGCAAAGTTATTTACCAAAATATGAAAAAAAAATATAATAGTTTCCATAACCTAATTCCAAACAAACTTTGATATCTGCACGTGTCCAACATATAGGCACAATTCTTTTACCATGTTAGAACCAGCAATACTGTCTTTAAAATGAGGTATTACTTGGCATATTCAGATGCTCCCTTACAAACTTATCTACCAAAATATGAAAAAAATTAATAATTTCCATAACCTAACTCCGAAAACAAACTTTGATATCTGCACATGTGTCCAACATACAGGCACCATTCTTTTCCTCATGTTAGAACTATCAATACTGTTTTCAAAATGAGGTATTACTTAGCACATTCAGATGCTCCCTTACAAAGTTATTTACCAAAATATGAAAAAGAATCATAATTTCCATAACCCAAGTCCGAAACAAACTTTGATATCTGCACATGTGTGTAGCATACAGACACAATTCATTTACCATGGTGGAACTATCAATACTGTCTTCAAAATGAGGTATTATTTGGCACACTAACATGCTCACTTGCAAAGTTATTTACCAAAATATGAAAAAATCATAAATTTCCATAACCTAAGTCCTAACAAAACTGATATATGTACATCTGTACAGCATTCAGAAGCAGTTGTTTTACCATGTAGACACATATGATTGTAAATATACACATTCTTGGTGTAGCCAACATACTGCTGAATGGGTACATGTAAAGAGAAAAAGCTAGGTAAGGACCGCCACTCCACTAATGAATCCAGGACAGACATGGGGCAGAGGCAGGCAAGGCCATCTCATCGGTCTGATAGCTGTGCTGGCTACCCACTCAGACAGCCAATAGCACTGCAGTTTCAATCTCCTTCTGTGTCAGCAGTCTGCCTTACCTATGTCATTTCTCTTTACATGCGTCCATTCAGCAGTGGACCTAAGGGATCAATTTCTGTATTAGTAAGCCCTTCCTGTCATCTATATCTACACATGCCTGATAAAAGCAGACTAAAAAATGAAGTATTGCAGGATGGTCACTGACATATTAGATTGTACATGGTAGCAGTCTCCTAAAACAGTTCTTTCTCAGCATCCTCACCAGCTCCTTACCACAGTTATTTGCCAGACTCAGAGAAATATATTTTACACAACACATTTCATAATAGAGTTTTACGTACTATACTAGTCCTACTTGGTCATTGGTGTTTTCCATTCTTCTCACAAGCTACATGTTAGCAATCCTGCATAACTCTCCTCACACCATTGCGGAGGTCGGTCAAGAACAACACAGTGCCCTCCTCAGGTGAACGCCATTCCCTCTGAACAGATGAACATCTTCTGCGGTGATGCTGTCATGGCAGATTGTAGATCCACTGACCCTGTGCATCAAGCCATGCATGAACTCTGGTTTGCTTTACGTTGTGAATCAAGGTCCAATTCCATTTCGGACCCACTGGTATTACTGTCAGAATCAGTATCCTTGCCCAAGTAAATGTCGATTGACTTCTTAGCAGATGGCATCTTCACTGAGGGGTGTGATGTTGGGTGGATGCAAAGCTAAAAAACACAATGGTATAGAACAATATAATGTTACTCACCTGCACAGAGGCAGCTGCAAAGCAATACAACAGGCACCATGTAGTGATTGTTTGACACATTCAACTGTTTCATCATATGTGCTTCAGTTACATTAATTCACAAAGATATGAACTACATTAATAAAATGGATACTTGCATCTGTATGTTACTTGTGAAAATACAGATATATATATAGATATATATATAAAAACAGAATCTGGCTTGTGCATTCATCAATGTGATAACGAGTTGTACTTATGTGAATAACACTGACAACTCCTGATAGTTTTACCTGAAAAGTGATAATGACTCAGTGCTATATTGTAACTGACTTATTGCTAAGGTGATAATGACCTGCCTTTCATTACTGCAAAGGTATGCATGCTCAGACACAGGTGATAATTGCTGCACATAACCTGTTGAGTAGGTACTCATTATATTACCTTGTGCAGCTGTTATGTAATACAGTAGTTCAGTAAAATAGTATAACACTAAGCCCTTCCTCCCACCTAAGTTGCACACATTACTGACAAAGGCCAGAAAAAATTCCCAAAATATAACATAGCTCCATGCAGGTAGTAGTCAGCAAGTAATAACCTTTATCTCACTGAGGCAACTACTGAGTATAATCAGAAATGCAATAAGCCTAGAGAAAATCTTAAACTTATACGGCTGATCTGTAAGTAATAAGAAGTACAGCTAATAGCCATTCATATAATTTGGTAGCCAATCATATAGTTTGGTAAGAGAAACACACATATAGCATATTCATATCATGGTACAAGTTATTTACAAAAATAAATCTTTATAGTATATATATATTTAATGATGGAGCCACCTTGCGGACTAAGTTGTACTAAAAGGAACTAATGAGCGAGTCTGCTTACCAGCAGGCCTGTTAATGGTGGATTTTCCTTTTGATGACTTGCAGTATGTGGGTTTGTGGTAAAAGTAGGGCATTTTATGGTAGGCAATACTTTAATCTTAGGAAAAGAATATTATAGTTTGCTAGGACCTCAAAAAGTTATTTTCCATGGCTTACTGATCAGTGGCATAGCTAGAGTTTGTGCTAGTAAGCTAGTAAGATTGCATTACGGAATGGATGGCAAACTGATAAGTTCATAGTTACTAGGTATCTCCGCCAAAGTAAAAAGTACAACACAGTACAGTATCAGCAATCCATCTACATACTGTGGAAGTAGAACCCAGAGCCTTCTGCATCAAAAGCAAGTATACTACCTGTAATAACACAAACAGACTTGGCAATCCACTATGCCCAAGGTTGTTCTAAAACTTAAAAAAATGTACAAAGGATTCTTAGTTTATTTCCCCATACATAAATAGCGCACTTAACACCTTTCATAATGTCAACTCTACTTAGTGTAATACTGGCAAAAGATAACCCAAAGAAGAAGAACAGCATCTGATCACAAAAGCCTACATTTTTAATAATACTGAAGGCTCTATTTTATATTTCTGTATACAAAAACACCAATCAGATAAAAGCAAATGACATTTTATGCTGCAAAAAGAAATTCCAAGTAGCAAAGTACCCAGACAGCAGTTCGGTACAGGTTTAAAATGCAGATACTACTTATGAAACTAAAATTACACAGTAGTACAATAACCACATTCTAAAGAAATGCAAACACATTTAACTACTTCATATAATCAAAAAAAAATTTTTGAAACATATGCTAGAGGCTGTAAATATAAAGAATACAGCTTCTCCATCTTGAAAGTGCCATAAGCCAAATCCCATAGCACTTACTTGGAAGACATAGGCCCCCTCTGTGACCCAGGAAACCCATGTATTATTGGAAACACTGACCATGCAACCCAACAGCTAAACCAAAATAAATAACAGCCACCCTTGGTGGAATCACAACATCAATAAGCTCTGTAACAGAAGGAAGAAATTCATGGCCAAAAGTAGGAGGTGCAGCACCCAGCAAGATAAAAGCTGTGTAAAACTAAACACATCTGAAGACAAGTAAAATCTAGCAAAGCCAAATCTGAGGTACATTTCTCCTACCAGGCCAAGGACAACCACAAGGCATGTGCACATCCTCAAAGAAACAGTGCCACAAATGCTCTCCATAAAGGACTAACACAGACAAATAACTGGTATCTGAGCCATGGACTAACACAAACTTGCCAAGAAATACATAACCGTATCCTCCAGGAAGTCAGCCTGCCCTTGGGACTGTCATATTGATACCACATGCCTAAGATGTGACTCAGTAGTCAGGGACTTGGGGGCACACACAGATATTAATCTAGCCTTTGACCATCACATGTCTACACTAGGAAATCATTCTATGTTTTTTTCAATGTACAAACAAAGGTAAAGTATCTTGGTCCAAGGAAGTCAATGTTCCACTTTATTCAGCATACTTCAGACCAATCAAGTACAATGCTTCCTATAACCAGGCATATCCAACAAGTGAAACATCGACAGAGGTTCAGTAAAAGAACATGTCATACTTATGACAGATACACAAAACACACAGCATCACAATTACCCATTTTAAAGACGTAAACTGTGATTCTGGTATAAACAGGACAGTATTCATCTGAACTGTAAAAATTCATTAAAAATTTATTATATAAGACATTCTTACCTGTAATCATGCATGTTGGCCTACTAATGCATACATTGATTTCTGGGCTGAGCAACATTTTTAAAATACTGTAGATAGTAACATAACGTGATAAGGTTAGAAGAAACTACTCTGAATAAAAGTAACAGAGCTAAATGAATCCATCAAGGACAAATCAACAAATGTAAAATAAATACAAACAAGATAAATCAAATACAATGGAAAGACACATTCATCATGCAGTGCAGTGACATACACTATGATTTTTCAAATGGGACCTATAATGGTCAGATGCAGGGACACCTGTAATGGGATATACACCAATGATCTGTATAAACACCTATGCAATTGCATTGCATAGGTTGATAGGACCAAAGCAACATCCTCTAAAAAAAAAAAGCTTGTATGGTGGACATCTGCCATAAACAGGTTATACAATAAGAGGAAGACATTGCTGCCTAAGAACATGAAGGAATAGTCTCAGAATTGGATGCACATCCTTCTCAGCTTGAGCAAGCAAATAAGACATCCTGTAAAGTCCTCTAAAGCAAACTATGAATCAAAATTAGCATCCCTAGCTAAGGATAACCATAAGGCATTTCTTAGCTACATCTGAGACTAGGTGATCATATTTATGTAAAATATATAAAATAATTAAGACTATGCTCTCCAAACGAGCTCAAATTTAACCACACTGGAAAAAAAACAACCCTTCAGTAACACTTCCTGGCAAGAACATGCACCAAAATGAAACATTCACCCAAGGGACCCCTACAATAAAATGACGAAGTATGCACAAGCACCAGAATGAAATATGTCCCCAAATGACCCTTCAGTAATAATGCCTGGCATGTACATGCACCAAAATGAAACATTCAGTACAAGATGTTTAAACACTCACTTATATTTACTTTTAAAGTTGGGATAAAGGAGAATGTCACTTTTTACAAAGCACAAAGGTCTGAAAGTGACCCTAATAACTCTATAAATTTGAAAAAGTGCCAGCCAAAATAAAAACAACTAAAGGAATTAAAAAAAGACATCCAGATCTGTAATGCAAAATTTCTGAGAACAGCAAACCCCATGTTGACAAAAATGAATGCACATATCCATGGTAATAAATAAAATTATAAAACATCTGACACCGTCAAAAAAACCAAAAAAAACCCGACTTCAATATCAAATAAAACCTACCAAACATAAAGAAATCTATTGAACTGACAAACACAATAACCTGGCATTTTAACAGGGATGTGTACACTTTCACTGTATATGCACAGACATGAAGTAGAAAATGGAGATTACATGGAAGTGCTGTATACATGGGAAGCAGAGCCTTTTGGTAACAAGTAGAGGAGAGTATGCTCATTATGACAGTTACATTCCTGGTGCAGGTGCAATGGATGACAGAGTCAATACCAAATATACACACGAATCAAAATGAAACATTCCCCCCAATGACCTCTTCAGTAGTATATCCGAGTATACACAAGCTCTAAAATGAAACATTTGCCACAAGAACCCCCTCAGTAGTATGTCCAAGTATCACAAGCACCAAAATGAAACATTTGTCCTGTGACCCCTTCAGTAGTATGCCCAGGTATGCACAAGCACCAAAAGGAAACATTTGCCATGTGACCCCTTCAGTAATATGTCCAAGTATGCACAAGCACCAAAACAAAACATTTGCCATGTGACCCCTTCAGTAATATGTTTAAGTATGCACAAGCACCAAAACAAAACATTTGTCACGTGACCCCCTTCAGTAGTATGTCCAAGTATTCACAAGAACCAAAATGAAACATTCCCCCCAATGACCCTTTCAGTGTTGATGACAAGCCGGAGAGTGAAGGCCGGCAATATTACATAATGCTTCATATAAGAAGTCACTAAATATGAGCAGAATAAATGTAACAACTAAATAAAATATATACATGCCAAGGATTAGCCACTAAATGCAAAAGCATCTACAACAGCTAACGTAACAGGCTGAATACTCTAAAAAATGTGCATAAAACAGGTACCCTACCTTTCTTCATGTCATCAAACACACACATTCATACACATCTTTTGATACTGCCCGCTTATCAGCTTCTTTCAAAACATACCTAATCCCCTTAGTTAATTTTCTAGTATTAAGCTACCCAATTCTCCTTTATAAGATTTTCTTTCAGACAATCTGCGTGCCCAAAAAAGTTTTTCCATAAATATGAAAACATGCATTGTTCACTATAAGGGGGAAACAGTACTTTTGTACCCTTTAGCCAAAACATTTCATACAACGTATTGGCAACTTTGCCAATGTCTGCAAAAAATCATTTATATCAAACGACTGACTACTGTCCTCATTTAGCTGTACTAATGCTGTATGAAGTAATTATTTCCATAATGGAGTCAATTAAATCATTCTATGCATTCAAAATAACATTCCCATACTGTTGCCCCAGTGAACTGCTGCAATAAGAAAAATAGTACCTTAATTTAATCTTGCAAAAGAAACTTTTGAACATCCACCACAATTTCCTGTAATTTATGAAAGGACAACAGTGAGCACAAACGTAAAGCCCTATTGCATTACCGAGACATAGGCATTAGTTTATAACACCATCCACGTTAACTATTTGCGGGCCAATTTTTTTCATCAGCTTGTGATGTTGCATTGCTGACGATAACTTGCAAGGTTTTCTCTCAGTATAAAAACAGGCAAACCAAGTTCTCTACCATCTTCCTCTGACATAGTCTCCACACTTAATTATTGCAGACTAAATGAAGAAAGTAGACATCTCTCAGATAGTCTATGGGCTTGTACAACCCCATTTACATACGGGTACACAAACAGAAATAAATCTAATTCACTTACATGACCTCCTACGTACTGGCATACAGGCTACAAAAAGGAACACATTCTAAAGCCCCCCCACTCCTGCTTCTGCTATGGTACATAAATGTAATTTTGAATCATAGGCTGCCTCAGCGAGTCAACAAAAAGGGCTCCTCGCTCCTTCAAGTAGCACTGTGAAGCGAAACTTGTTGACCGACATTTGGACAAACTCAACACCAACACATATTGGCCAGAATTAGTTTAGCAAGCCCAAAGTCGGCAGCGTTTTCAAAACGGCCCAGAAAACGGACAATTTTTTGTTGATGACAACAGATGCCACAGCCAAGGAAGAACTGGAATGCAGACTATTATTTCTTTAAATGTGAAATACTCAGCTCTCCACATTTAATACCTTTTTTTTGTTGTTGTTGCTGAATCAAAAGAAGATTACACACACTACTCAGTTCCGTAGCAATACTTTACAAGACTCTAACCCCTAAAGCAACCCAAGTTTCATAACAATGCTAGCTAGCAAAAACAGTGATATACAACTGTCACATAAAAAAATGCACGAATGTCAGTTGAATGTTTACTTACTCAGAGGGACACTAAAAAATATATCGACACATTCTGCCTGAAGGTTTAGTGCATTTTTTGTAAAATAAACCAATACAAACTTTTCATCAGTATCTTACCTGCTAAAATGAAACACCACAGGCAAGTCAAGGATTTCTTTGCCGCTACTAAAACCTAAAAATCACGTAACATGCTTGAGTTATGTACGAATCTGATTGACTGCCACCACTTCATTTAGAAAATGCTTTGCTGTAATCATAAGAATACACAAGGAGCTTTCCGACCCAATTTACTTATAAAAGTCCAATAGGACCATCAGGTAACTCCACTCTAAATCCTAAGTTGAGAAGGTAACTGACAGCATTCAGTTACTTTCTCAACTTATTTTTCAAAATACCTTCAAATTAGGGCTGTACACTTACTTACGCTGCTGGAAGGCACTCGGGGTTAACATAATGGAATTCCTATCTTCTCATGGCACGCTCGGTGTTAAGCACAGAGGCGCCATGAGAAGGTACTCGGGGTTAACGAGTTAACAATTGATAAGTTACTGATATACTCTTTTACACAAATTAAGCAATTCTTTATTTGTCATTGTCAGATGTAAACATACCTCTCATCCTGGAAATATAAAAAATCTGGACAAAGGCCCATGAAAAATAGGTACAAATCTGTACGCTGATTAACATAAAATTTGCATACATAATTATGTAACCTCGCCCACCCCAGTGGAATTGTGGGATATCAACTTTCAAACACAAACTGAAGAGTGGACAACCAAAATATGGCCCCAGAGACCCAGACCCTGTAGTAAATGGTAACCATTTCCTTTTATGTGTAGCAATGATGTTCACTGCAAAGGGAGGAGATGATGAACCTTAAGATTTAGTTTTCAGTGACTTGCTGTATGTGGGTTTTATGGTAAAAGTAGGGCATTTAATGGTAGGCAATATTCTAATCTTAGGAAAAGAATATTATAGTTTGCTAGGACCTCTAAAAGTCATGTTTCATGGCCTATTGTTCAGCGGTGTAGCCGTAGCTACAATTTGTACTGCCCGGGGCTGTCTTTGACTTTGCTGCCCTTCCCCCTTCACAAAATCATGGTTGAATGGGGCCTCCCCATATACAGCCCCCCTCCCCCTGCAGACATTCCAATATCCCATTACTTGGCTATTTCGCCCCATTTACTATAACCACTGTAATATGCATACTGCTTTACTTCTACGATGATTTGGATTTCATTTAAAGTTTTATTTTACATTTTACAGCACAGACACTAATAGCCATTTGCTAAATAAAGCAATGGAGTCTCACAATTAAAATAGACAGCATTAAAACTTCTCTGCCCAAGTTGAAACTTACATTCACTGAAACAGCATTGAAACCCACATTTAAAGAAAACACATCTGGCCAGTGCCGCTGTTTTCAAATCATAGGCCCCTTGCACACGAAACATACATGTGTTCATTGATACACCTTCCTGATTGTATTAAACTATATTCCTTGTATAATACAGTACAGTTGTTAGAGGGTGTTTTAAATTTTTCCAGTAAACAATAAAACAAAATGCATGCAGCATTAATGACAAAACTGCCCAATTCAGAACATTTCCATCATAAGTCTACTCAAACTTCTACAATCCACCAGTATCAGTAAATGTGCACAATCTCTGCAGAAGTAAAAGTCATCTAACTAATGCCATGTTAAAGAGATCTGTAACTAATGAAGAGGTTGCTGCTAGCAAACAACTTTTTATTTCATTGTTTCACCTACAAAGTGATTGCTGCCCTTGAGGAATAAATTGCCTATGTTACATTAAAAAAATGATAAGCTAGTAATATTGCAATACGGAATGGATAGCAAATTGATAACAGGTTCATAGTTACTAGTTATCGCCACCAAAGAGGACATTCTCAGGACTGCATCCACCCATTTAAAAGTACAACATAGTATAGTATCAGCAATGCATCTACATAGTGTGGAAGTAGAACCCACAGCCTTCTGCATCAAAAGCAAGTATTCAACCTGTTATGCTATTAACAATGCAAGCAGACTCCCCATCATAAGTAACACTAAACTTCTCTACCCCCTGAAGCTCTTAGCTCCTTGTAAAATTCACTTGGCATTCAATTGTATCTCTCAACTTTGCAGCACAAGAAATCTGGAAAAAGTCAATTTTTTTTGGGGGGGGGACAAAAGCCCCAAAACCAGGGACACATTTTAAACATTGTTTGCATAATCTTGGAAAGTTGCTAGAAATTAAAGTGCTGTGTTACCACCGTGCATTTCACTGCCAAATCTTGAACCCAGGACCCTGTGTACTATAATCAGAACAACATACCACTATGCCAAATCAGCTGTTTCTTTATAAGATAGGAAGAATGAAACTTAAATGACTTTCATTTAGTGAATTCAGTTCTCACCATAGCTCTCAACCTCTTAACAGAAAACACCTGAACAAAGCCAATAATGGGGGAATACAGTCTCCACACACATTCAGTGAATTCAGTTCCACAGCTCTCAACCTCTTAGCACAAAAAACCTGGACAAAGCCAATAATGGGGGAATACAGCCCTAAAATAGGGACAGATTTCAAATACTGATCTTATAAACTCAGAAAATTGCTACAATAAAAGGTTTTGTGTTACCCATGTATTTTCTGAAAAATAGTAAGTCTGAAATTCAAATGCCTGTCATTATTGCTTTGCCATAGAGACCACAGATTTTATGAGGAGCAGAACAAAAATATGAGGCAAAAATCTGGATTTTTTTAGAAGTGGTGGTGGGTAGGGAATTCAGGCTTTTGCTACCTGTACTCAAGGTACAGGGTTTAAGTCTTACATGGGGCATTACACACACACACACACACACACACACACACACACACACACACACACACACACACACACACACACACACACACACACACACACACTGCCCTGATTCTGAGATATAATATAAATCACAAATGAGGAGTATGAAATTAATATTACATGCAGTGCTTATATTTAAGGCTTCAGGTAATCAAAAATAAACAAGATGAAGTGGCACTGCAATATCAGTACATGGGCTTCTGGCATGAGTTCCAATTGTTGAAATCATGGCAAATCATTAACATTCAATCAAACCCAAGAAAAAAAACTGCGTAAGATGTTGAAAGAAGTGTGATCGGATGTGCATGAATAAGGTAAGTGTGGCATTTGGTTGCTGCCTTCTCCTGCTTAAATGACCTCACACCTATTACTAAGATGTGCATTTCTTGCTTGGTCTATCCCCATCCCAATGGCTGAATCTATCCTACCATTAATGTTGGCTCTCTCCTGCTATTATCTGAAGCAATCGTGGCATTAACATTGTGCCTGTCTTGCTATTGGTGCACGCGCACACACACACCCCCTTTGTTACACTTACTTGCATCGCTGCTCGCAGCACAGAGTTCCTTGGTTCACAAATTGACTACAGCACTGAGTGAGTTCCCAAATAACATTTGTCCATCGCTAATATTCCCTTCCCCTTTGGTGATTTGTGACACAAGTAAATAAATATTCCATATTTGCGAGCATCGCTCGCAAATAACAGTAATTTCTCTCGGTGCTCGCTGGAATAAGTCAAATCTGGTGGTTCATATTCTTTCCTGGCACTGGCGTTCCCACTTGTTTGAAACAGCTGGAAATGCTTTAAACTTTCAATTCTGACTGGCTGGCTCACGGACTGACATCATTGCGCAAATTTGAAAATGGAGTAGGAAATTAAGGGGTGCCACTCGGGAATCGTGGCACCCCATTATTTGGGATTTCAAAACCGTTGAAAACCAAGAAATTCAGTACGGATGAGAGATATGGATGTAAACTAATACATTTTTTAAGTTGCTGTACAAATTCATGTAAAACATTTCCTGAGCTAACAGATTTTTTTTATTTTTATTGAGTGAGTGTATCTAGTTGTGTTGTTATCATAAAATGTAAAACATGATGTTAAGTTGTCTATCTCGCCTTCATTCTTGCTAGTTGGGTTCAGAGCTGATCCTCGGCTTCGACTCTGCCATCTTCAAAAGCTTGAGAGCTGCATACTGGCTCGAGGCCACCCCATATCCCATGATGCCTGGCACTAGATACCCAGATCTCATTTGCCGCTTTGCTGCGAGGTTGTCTATTGACTCAGGTCGTATATTTTCATCATTTAGTCATTTTGTTGATAAAAATTGATAGTTTGTTAGTGTAGATTGTTTACACTAGTTAATCTTTATATATATATATATATATATATATATATATATATATATATATATATATACTTGTGGCTTTCTTTCTTAAACTTCCCCTATCCCTTCAGAAAACTCGTTTTAGTTAGAGAATCCCCCCTCCCCCTTCTCCTTTCTGAAGTAGCCGTTTAAGTTAGAGGCTAACCTATTTTTTCTCTAAACAAAAAATTTATATATATATATATATATATATATATATACAGTTAGTATTTACTTAGTTTAGTCTATTTGTTAGACTTTTGTGTGTATCATTGACTGTTTTTGGGTGTGGTAACTTTGTGTGTGTGTTATATTTATTATACTCAAATTGTTATAGTTGTGTATGGTGTTTGGTATTCCCTTCTTTAAGTATGTCCAAGGATACCAAGGTGTCCGGATTCAAGAAGTGTGATTCATGCTGTCAGAAGATGTCTCTGACGGATGGTCACACTTCTTGTGTCTATTGTGTCGGTGCCGTGCACCTGCAGGACTCTTGTTCGGTTTGCCATGCCTTCAGCCCAAGAGTCCTGCAGGAGCGTAAAAATAAGTTTATCCTATGTGGATTACTCAAACAGGATTCACCGGCAAAGACTCAGTCCGTGAAGGCCTCTAAGCCACCAAAATCTTCGGCTCCCAGTTCGGAGCTGTTGATGGGTGAAGCTGTACCTTCAGCCTCGGTTCCGGCCGGAACCAATTTACCTGCCTCCCAGTTGGTTCTGACTCTCCCTTCGGAGCCGACTGGGAGTAGAAAATGATCTAGGTCTCCCTCCCTGGAGTCGATACGCTCGGCTCCGAGGTCTCCTGTGCTCCAGTCGGAGCATAGTCATCGGTCCCACTCTTCTCGGTCCTCAAGACTATCCGATCACGACGTGGAAAGAGTGGTCAGTAGACTGTTAAAATCACAGGCCCTAGCAAAAATGTTGTCCAGCCCCCCTCATCAGGTGTCGGCTCCATCCATATCTACAGTTATTCCTCCTCTGACTCCTTCTTTGAGCTCGGAGACGGAGTTCATTGGGGTTGGGGTCTTGGAACCGTCAGCACCGATACCTTCTGCTTCGGTTCTGTCGTCGGCTCCAATCACTTCTTTGGTACCGTCCTTGGAAGGGTCTGGGTGCAGCGACTCCCTCATCGGCTCCGAGGGGGCAAGTGGCATCGGACCCTTGTCTGACCCCATTCTCCCTCTCGGAGCTTCGGCGCAGGTGAGCTCGGCTCCTACATCGGCTTCGGAGCCATCCCCCTCGGTGCGGAGAGGGATTCCGGTCTCTTCGAAACTGGAGCCTTCTCGGCATCCGAGTAGGGATGCCTTCGAGGTCATGAGGAGCATGCTGGCTCCTGAGTCAGCCCCACGATCATCCCCGCTGGCTCCTCCCACTATGGTGCCTGCGTCTGCCTGTGTCCCTCCTCCAGACCCCAAGCATGGGGAACCAACACTCCAGGGCACCCCCTTGGGTGTATCTTTCTCTTCCGAGGCCTCCCCTGATCATTCAGAGGAGCCACCTCGTAAGAGGAAATGCAAGAGGAAGCATGTTGACTCCCCTGAGTCTGTTACATCAGATACCGACTTGGAGGATTCAGAAGGGTCCCCAAGATCCCCCTCTGAAGTTGTCTCCTTTTCAGACATCCTTGAGATGCTTAGGCAGAGGGGGAACTGGACTACCCTAAGCCCCTCCGAGGATGAGTCGGTACTCCTGGATGCATTTGGATCCTGACCTTTCACCTCCTGGGTGTCTCCGCCTTTCGACCCACTCATGTCCATGGTGGCTCGGAAGGCGTGGTCAGCTCCAGACACAGTGGAACCCACCCCCAGAAGGCCTGCTAAATTCATAATGGCACCACAGGATAAACAGTTTTTGACCAAGGGTGTCCCTGTTGATGCCATGGTGGTAGCAGCGGCCACGAAGAAGGAGTTGGCTGAAACTTCTTCATCTGTCCATCCTCCTAACAAGGAGTCCAGGACGATGGACAGATATGAGAAGTGGATGTTCTCTTCAGCGACCTTTTCTATGAGGTCTCTGAATTACTTGTGCTACTTTACCCACCTTCAAAGGGATCTCCTTAAAGAGCTTGGAGATACCCTCCAAGATCCATCAGCTGAGGGGGCCTGGGCTAAGGCAGCCTCCCAGCTGGCGACTCGTAATTCAGTGGTGAACTCCTCCATGAGGCTCATTTCTTATGCAGCCGATGGTGCGAGTAGAGCTGCAGGCACAGGTGTTGCTCTAAGGAGACATGCTTGGATGCGGCTATGTAACTTTGCGGAACCTTTCAGAGCGTCTTTCACCAACACCCCCTTTGATGGTTCCTCTCTTTTTGGATCACAGGTGAAGGACACCCTTACCAGGTGTGAACAGGAAGGCAAGACTCTCTCTGCCATGGGAGTCCGTTTTTCCAAGCCTTCCAGACCATATCCCAAGGGTCAGAAGAGCGGAAAGATGTGGTTCCGGAAATCTCAGGGAGCCTTGCCGGACACACGTGGTGAGTTCCCATCCAGGGGCAGAGGAGCGAACAATAATAGATGCCGCCCTCATGGCAGAGGGGGTCCGCAAAACCAGGGCAGCAGAGAATCCTTCTCTGAGAAGCCCTCCCACCATCCCTGAAGGGTTTCCCAACTGCTCACCTCCGGAGGCAGCCAGGGGAAGATTATCACTGTACCCAAGAGCCTGGCAAGATATAGCAAAAGACAAATGGGTACGGTCAGTTATATCAGGAGGCTACAGAATACCCTACGTTCGCACTCCCGTAAAGTCATACAAGTCCCTTCCAGATGTTCCACCCAATCTAAGGGATCAAGCAGTACAAGAAATTTCAGAACTGCTAAGAAAAAGAGCCATCCAGCAAGTCTCAGCAGACCAGCAAGGACCCGGAATTTACTCAAGGTTCTTTTTGGTACCAAAAAAGACAGGGGACTGGAGCCCCAATTCTGGATCTCAGCAGACTGAACAGATCTGTACAAAAAAACAAGTTTTGGATGGTCACGCTACAGTCCATTATGCCCTTTCTGGGTCAGGACAATTGGATGTGCTCTATAGATCTTCAGGACACGTACTACCATGTCAAAATGGACAGACACTCCAGAAGATTCCTCCGCTTCCGGCTGGGAGCCAGCCATTACCAGTTCGGAGCTCTGCCCTTTGGTCTCACCACAGCCCCCTGGGTGTTCACTAAATGCATGGCAGTAGTTACCGCTCACCTGAGATGGCAAGGATTACCATCTCCGAGCCAGAGACTTCACTATTGACACTTGCTCCAGACTAGGTATCTCAATAGCACACTAACCCTAACTCACTTAATCCACCCCTAACCCTTAAGGCCATCACTATCGCACACTTACCTTACCTGCACCCTAACCCTAACTCACTTAACCTGCCCCTAAACATAAAGTCTGTCACTATCGCACACTTACCTGACCTGCACCATACCCTAACGTCCGTCACTATCACACAATTACCTTACCCACACTCTGTCCCTAACGTCCATCCCTATCGCACACTTACCTTAATAGGCGCAAATTTAAATACAAAAGACATGTCAGCGAGCCTTCCACCAGACAGGGTATTAGTGATTCGTCAACATGTATAGGTCTTATTAGCATGCAAGAGAATTCAAGCCAGGTTCGTCCTCCAAACTCTAGGTCTCATGGCAGCAGCTATCATACTTGTTCCCTTAGCTCGTTTTCACATGAGGATCCTCCAGTGGCTGCTTTTCACCCAATGGTCCTTCCAGCAGCTTCCCATGTCTCACATGATTATGATCACAGAAGCATGCAAAAAGCACCTTGCATGGTGGATGGTCTCCACATCAGTACCCGTAGGCAGACCATTTGTACTTCCCCCTCCAGCTGCTACGGTTACCACGGACGCTTCCCTGATCGGGTGGGGGGGGCATTATCAGGGCAGGACAGTCCAAGGCACCTGGCAACCTCACGAGTACCACCTGCACATAAATGTCTTGGAGATGAGGGCCATGCTTCTGTTGTTTCAAGCTCTGCAGGACTCTCTTCCTACCGGGACCATTGCAATTCATATGGACATTATGTCAGTAGTGTGGTACATCAACAAGCAGGGCAGAACCAAGACCTACCCCCTATGTCAAGAAGCACTCAGACTCTGGCAGTGGGCGATCTCTTCCCAATGGTTTCTGATCGCAACGCACAACACTGGGAAGTCCAACATCATAGCAGACAGGCTGAGTAGAGCAATTCTCATGCCTCACGAGTGGTCTCTGAATCAAGTAGTTGCGGACCAAATATTCTGCAAATGGGGCTAGCCTTGCTGTGACCTTTTTGCCACCCCCTTCAACAGCAAATGCAACAAATTCTTCTCTCTCCTTCCACTTCCCGGACATTCCACCAGGGACGCTCTAGTCCACGATTGGCCTCAGGGACTTCTTTATGCATTCCCTCCGTTTCCGCTTATTCCAAAACTGATACAGAAAGCTACCATTTTGGGCTGCAAAATGATCCTCATTGCTTCTTACTGGCCTCGACAAATATGGTTCCCATTCCTGCATCATCATCTTCTTGAGCAGCCTTGGACTCTGGACCCAGTTCCAGACCTTCTGCTCCATCAATCGGGTGGGCTGCACCAATCCCTGCAATCTCTCCAGCTCACTGCTTGGTTGCTCCACTTCCAACCTTAGCCACGCTTCCAGATATCTCCCCGTCTGTGCGGGAAATTATTTTATCATCACACAAGTCTACCACTAGAAAAACTTATGCTACTAAGTGGAAACATGTTTCTTCCTGGGCAGAGACTAAGAGTATAGACCCCTTTTCAGCCCCTATACACCACATTTTGGATTTTCTTGCGGAACTCTTCCATTTTGGGTCCGCATCCACTACAATTAGAGTTCAGTTAGCTGCAATTTCAAATTTTCACATTGGCCTGTCAGAAAATAATATCATGTCGCATAAGCTGTGCAAAGTCTTTCTCAAAGGTACCACTCTGCTCAGGCCTCCAGTGAGAGATCTTCCACCTCCGTGAGATCTAAATTTGATTTTAGCTTCTCTAATATTGCCTCCCTTCGAACCTGCAGCTTCTTGTTCCCTGAAGTTTTTATCATGGAAAACTCTCTTTCTGGTAGCCATTACTTCAGCCAGAAGAGTTTCGGAACTGCAGGCTCTTTGTTCCCGTCTTCCGTACCTAGTGTTTCACAATGATAGGGTTGCTCTCAGGACTAATCCTTCCTTTCTTCCTAAGGTCTCTTCAGAAAATAACTTGAATCAGTCCATAGACCTTCCTGTGTTTTTTTCCAACCACTCCAACAGGGTGGAATACAAATTGCATCAGTTAGATGTTCACAGGCAACTACGCTTTTATTTGCACAGAACGAAAGATATCAGGAAATCGGACCAACTTTTCCTTTCCTATGCTGAGGGTAAACAAGGTCTTCCAGTCTCAAAAGTCCTTGTCCAGGTGGTTAACTTCTGTCATCACATTTATCTATCAACTGAGGAATAAAGAATTACCTGTTAAACCAAAAGGTCACTCCACTAGAGCTTTAGCCACTTCTGTGGCTTTTCAGGCTAGGTTGTTTATGGAATCTATTTGTGCTGCGGCTACGTGGGCCAACCCACATACTTTCATTTTGCATTATAAGTTGGATTTGGTTTCCAGGAACAGAGCTGATTTTGGTTCCACTGTTCTGAAGAGTTTGTTCCGATGAGCCACCCAGGATTTTAGGTGCTAGGGATGCTGTCCCAACTAGCAAGAATGAAGGCGAGATAGACAACTTAACATAAAGAAGTTATGTACCTACCATAACGTTCCATGTTAGTTGTCTTCTTCTCGCCTCCATTCTTGCGTCCCACCCTCCATCCCCCTATCCTTGTAGACTGAGAAGAGTTCTTTATGGTTTTTGTTCGCTGGCTGAGTCTACTCTGGCTATTCCTTTCTGTCTAGTAGCCTCTCTGGAGGTTTTATATATTCCAGGATAGGATCCTTTCCTTTATTATGTCTGCAGTTAGTCTTACCAAACGAGATCTGGGTATCTAGTGCCAGGCATCATGGGATATGGGGTGGCCTCGAGCCAGTATGCAGCTCTCGAGCTTTTGAAGATGGCCGAGTCAGAGCCAAGGATTGGCTCCGAACCCAACTAGCAAGAAAGAAGGCGAGAAGAAGACAACTAACATGGAACATTATGGTAGGTACATAACTTCTTTTTTTTGGCTTTGGCTAATTTATATTTGCAGGTAAGATTTCCAGTACTACTAGACAAACTCAGAAATATTTATTAAATTATGCATTTACTTATTTATTTATTTATAATCTGTTTAAAATATCAGTTACCAAACAAATTATATAATGTTTTAAGATTAGTATCCTTGACCTTGTTTGTTAACCTTTCAGAATACTATCTTCCTCTGTTTTCATACACAGCTCATAGTTTGATGTCTCACATATGTTTGGTGCATTGGATCATAATGCTGGCTAATGTGTGGATATGAGGTGAAGTTTAGGGAGTTGGTTCTTATTTTAAATCGGATTTAAGTATGAGCAGAGATGGGGAGTGGGGTGATGTGTGCCAGAAAAGTGAGTGCATGGACCACAGAGGTAATAATAGTTACTTGAGAGAATGGTGGATTGGGCCAGAGTTGATATTTGTTTTTCTAAATATGCTGTAGTGGGTGTCCATGTATGACCAGCTGAGTGTGAATAGCTGAATATTTACATGGCTGTCTGGAGTATTCCAGTAGGAAAACTTTCAGTAATTATCATCACTTTAGCAGTATCAGGATTTTATTATGTATGAAGATCATATAACATCAGTACACATTTATATATCTCTAGCATATTCTATATATTTGCGTATGTGCAGGCTTGTGTTTATATATAATATACACACATGCATACATATATTAGCTATCTGTAGTTCCTCCTGTCAATGACAACTGATAAAATAGTACCATACATGCATATGAACTGGAGTACAAGATATTTTAACACTACTCTACCCACATCATCCAGCATCTCTCACCATTGTCCTCTTGCCATCAGTCACTATAACATAGCTTTTTTCACACAAATAAAAAAATGTGCATACTGTAAGCTATGAAAATAAAGCACAAATTCCACAAACATTGCCAAACAAACCACAAACGCACAGAAGTAAACATATAATGAACTTAAAGTAAAATGAAAATACCAGTAAAGAAATAAATAAATATTGCAACTAGCCTGTCAAAAACAATGACATTACCAGCTAAACTGATACAAGCTGAAAAAGGGGTATAAAAATTAAAGTAACTAAAAGACATCAGTAATTTCAAAGTTTAATGTATAATAATTTCAGCCTAAATAAACTACCAAACCATCACCATAAAATTAACAAAATATTTTAAAACATTTTAAACTTGCTTTCTAACAAAGCCACAGTGAGCTATGTAACCTATATAAAAATGTATTCAGTAATCAGACTAAACAATTACTTTAACTTGACAAAATGAATGGGGCATGGTAATGCAAAATAAAGAAAAATACAGAAAAAAATGTATAACTAGAGTAACTTGGGAGTCTGTTATGACATAAATGCAGTAACTTATTGTAAATATAGGTTCATAGGAGATCACTAGGCAAACAGCTCAAGAGCCTTTGCAAGCCTAGCCTTTATTACCCAGATTTACCCAATTTTTTGATACCTAATAGTGCTAGAGGATGGCTTAGGATTGTGTCTGAGCCTTTGAATATTTTATGGACTGCCATAACGGACACAGATGTCACCCCAAGAGTGAACTTATAATTCCCTACTCATTGATCCAAATTATGTTTGAAGAGGGTCAGGGAAGGGTTCTGCTTTACATGAATAGGTAGCCTGTTCCAGAGAAGGGGTAATTTCTGAGACATGCACCAGCGTGTTTTGTTCATGCCACAGGCCAGGTTTAGAACCTTGGGCTGTTTGTTTTGTGAATGTGTAACACTTTCCATCAGGAGTAAATTTGAGAGTGCCTTATAGGTTAGGTATATATTACCCCTTAATAGTCAGAAGGATGCAGAGTAGAGGGGTAGGGTTTTTAGGTACTCCACATAGGACTTTTTGTTTACACCCTGTGTGTGTTTTTTAAGGAACTTCTGAGGGTGTTACAGTTGTTGCAAGTGCCTGGTGAGGTGCATGCCAAAAGGTGCTTTGCACTCATTATTGGTGTGATGAGGGCTGAGTACAGTAGGACTATAACCTCTTTGGATCTGGATGCCATGCCCTTACTTATAAGCTGTGTCACATAGAAGGACTTCCTCACCACTATGGACACATGGTGATCAAAGTTCAGGTTACTGTCTATATGTATACCTGTATTTGTCACCACTGGGTCCACACTTATGGGTGTGCTATTAATGTAATTTGCAGGGGAAATAAGAGGTCAGAATCAAACCCTGTGCCTCATATCCATGAGGGTATGACCTTAACCATTATGTCAATCCTATAGAACCTATGTGAACTCTACTCTTTTGGCAAACTAATGAATAGGGTTCACTAGGGTCTACTTCTTTTGGTCGACAACTCATATGACTGACACTCATTTGGTCGACAGCTCATTTGGTCGACAAACATTCTAGGTGGGGGGCTTCACCCCCCACACCCCCCAATGTGGGGGGCTGTGCCCCCCCAACTATATATAACAACTCCACAGTCGCACAACAGTGGGGAGGGGGGCAAATCCCAGGTTTTTGCCTTGAATACTTTTTGTCAGCGAAATGAGCTGTCGACCAAATGAGTGTCAGTCATATGAGTTGTCGACCAAAAGAAGTAGACCCATATATATATATGCACACACACACACACACACACACACACACACACACACACACACACACACACACACACACACACACACACACACACACACACACACAGAGATATATGTATATACTTCAGAAGCTTGAAGTTTCAAAACTTCGAATGTCAAATGTTTGAGAGCATAAGATCAAAGTTTTGAAACTTTGAAAACCTAATAAAAAATAAATAGTAATTCACACCAGTACCACTATCAGGCGAAGCAATAAAGCCACGGATAGATTCTTCTGTGAACACTTGTTTATTTAGTAGATTCCAACGGTTGCAGAACCACAAGCACTAACACAAACACATAAACTTCTTAAGCTGTCCGTTTTCGTTTGATAAACTTCATCAGATGTGGACCATCTTTAACTAATGCAATTTATATGCTTAAATTGTGACATTACATATAAAGCTGTCCAATAATAAAAATGCATACAACTTTTAAATTATTAGCTTAAATTAAAGTACCTTTATAATATGCATAAAATATATCCCTATCATGTACATATTGTTTTAATCAGAAGAATATTATTAAAAGTGTTATAAAAATGTATTAAATAGTGTTTTAAAAGATACTTTTAAAACCTTAAAATGTATAAAAAATGAATGAAAAATGAACCATTTCATGCTTTACATCCTCATTAATTTAATGGTATCCAAGCGCTAATAAAAACAAAAATGTTTTTGCACCCCCTAATAATTAAATATATCAACTCTGAGATTGCACTACAGTGAGGAAAATGGTAAATATCCTGCTCCATGGTGTACAGTGATCTCCATTCAAAATATTCTAAGTTTCAAAACTTTGATCTTGTGGTCTCGGCCTTTTGAAGTTCGAAGGTTTGAAACTTCAAGATTCTGAAGGGGATCCACATACACACACACATGTATATAAATAAGGTCTGTATTATAACAACGAACAATCAAATGATCAAACACTGTTATACTGACCCCTAAATGTTGAATCGCCAAAACAGTGAATGGCCAGAACAGCGATTTTTTTCCCATGGAAAAAAATCGATGGTCCCAAAAAAAAAAAAAAAAAAAAAGAGAGAGAGAACATTAAACACTAAATAAAGTGGTGGGCTTTGCCCCCCCCTACTTAAATATACCAACTCTGAGATCGCACTACAGGGAACGGCACAACCCGGACAATGGCCCAGCGATTTTTTTTCCCTGGGAAAAAAATCGCTCTTCCTGTCGTTCACTATTTTGCCAGTTTGACGTTTAGGTGTCGATGTAACAGCATTCCATCATCTGATCATTCGCTGTTCTAAAGTAGACCCTATAAACATACATATTTATATATCTACACAACTGAATACTACATTATATCATATTGTGGCATAGAGGCTGTTTCACTCATAAATATGTTTAATGTGCACTATTATGGCAAGAACTTGGTGGTGTTTATAGACAACATATCATGACAGTAGATACCTCTAATAGTATAATTTGAATCACCAGTGAATGATTGTCAAAACAAGGGTGAGAAGCCCACAGTGTTTGCTTCGCACAGAGATTTTTGAAGCCAGTAGTCATGACTTTTGAATGACTTTGACCAGAAGAAGCTGTGGAAGATAATAGGAGAGGTGATAGAGTTGCTATGGATTTACTTAAGAAGTACCAGGAGCCTTACTATGGATGTGTTTGGGGTTCCGAGGCAGCTTGAGCAGAGCTGCAGTACCAGGCCTGTGCACTATAAAGAATGTTGTGTTTTCTTGAGATACTTTAAAAGTGGGCATACAAAAACAAATATCTGGAGTTTAAGTAACCAGAAATATGTTAATTAAAAGTGTAGTTGCTTTCTTTTAAGTGAAAAACAAACTTTGCTTTGACCTTTTCACTGTAAATGAACTGTACTTAGCTTGAAGAAACTGTCACCATTATATTACTCTTCCTACCTGTTGGTTTTAGTGGGCACAGATTTTTACCAAGCTAGACTGGTTTTGCCATATCTACATTGCAGCTTGCCAGTGCCGAAACAGGCAGTGGCACCAACATGGTGTGCTAGAAGTCTTTTGTTCCAGTTCCAAATGAGAGCTAATGCTATACTCTTTCACTGCTGTGATACTAACAGTGCCTAAACAGAGGGCTTTCTCTGTATTTGTATGTGTGTGTGTGTTTGTAATTTGATCTTGATTATCACATCGAGTGTTCGTTGGTGAAAAGGTAAAGTCTTTCAAGGAAAACTCAACATCTTTCTGTCAAGAGGCTCTTGTTGGTTCATCTGCAGAGATACCAGAATGGTTTGCTAGAGGCCTTGGGTTAAAGTCCCAGATGAGAGCTAATGTTATCTGTACACTTCTGTGATTCTAATTATCTCTCTCTCTATTATCTCTGCATGTAATTATTTTTTACATAACATTGGTTTAGTGCTACATGAAATATTATCACCCCATGTTCTTAAATTTCCAGTTTATATAAAAGATAGTTTAGATTTTATACATAAAATTTTCCCATTAGTATGGAGCAAGAATAAGTATTGGTTAGTGATCGATGTCAAAAGCTTATATACCTCTATTCAGCACAAAGACGGCCTGGAGGCAATAAAGTACTTTTTAGGTGATAGTCCTTTTGCTTGTTTTGTAATAAATATGGTAGATTTTTGTTTGAAAAATAATTATTTTTATTTTGACAATATATTATATAGACAGAAACAGGGTACAGCAATGGGGGCAGCTTTTGCCCCCATGTATGCGAACCTTTTTATGAAAGAAGGTTTTTATTTAATTTAGATTTTATGAAAAGATATGTAGATTTTTATTTTTGTTTTACTGACGATTTAATATTTGTATGTGAGGGGGGCAAAGAAGAGGTGGATAACTTTATAATGGATATGCATAGGAATCCATTTGGTCTAGCATTTGACGGACTTCAGAAAGGTAATAAGGTGGTGTATTTAGATCTTATTTTGGAAGGTATAGAAAATGGGAATATTTCGTCCAATATTCATAGAAAATTTTTGGACGGTAACCAATACCTACATGCCACAAGTTGTCATCCCCCACATGTATTGGAGGCTTTACCTTATGGTGAATTAGTACGTGTTTCTAGGCTGTGTAGTGAGAGGAATGAACTAATAAAATAAATGGAAAGGAGAAACTATATGTTCCTACAGAAGGGCTATGATCCAGCAATTTTGGAACAAGCCCAAATTAGAATAAGGAAAGAGATAGGCATTGATAGAGATGAAAATAGATATAAAGACAGGAATAAATATCAAATCAGAGGAGTTAATGAACAAAATAAGGAGAAAAGAGATGCGATTTATTACGTGTCTGTGTATAATATGAGAAGTGAGGAAGTGAAAACTTTGATAGAGTATTATTGGAAATATCTATTGGAAGATAGGGTTTTGGCAAATATTCTAACCAATAAACCATTCTTCTCTTATAAAAGGGGAAGAAATTTGAAGGACATGGTAGTGCATGGAAAGTTTTGTATGCCGAAAATGGATATACCGAGAGCGATTTTAAATCGAGGCACAGTATGCTGCAATAGATGCAGTATTTGTGCAAATATTGTTAGCACATTTAGTAGTATAAATGGGGTTAAGTTTGAACCTAGAGATATTTATACATGTAGAAGTAAAGGGGTAATATATGCACTAAAATGTCCATGTGAATTTTACTATATAGGAGAAACAAAGAGAGAATTTCGTATTAGAAACATGGAACAAATTAGAGATGTCAAAAATATGAGGGAAGATAAAATAATTGCTTCACATTTTAAGATGTTTCATAATAGTGATGCAACCTTATTACAAGGTACTGTTTTAGAGATTGTGAAATGTTTGGGTAATGATGAAAATGTATTAAAACAAAAATTATTGTATAAAGAGAGTATTTTTATTTTGAAGTATAAAACTATGACACCAACTGGTTTAAACAACAAATTAAATTGGAAGTGTTTGCTTTAAAATGGAAATTCAATGTGTAATTAGTGGGTGTGTGTTACTGATTGAATGTAGTATATAAGAGTATACATTTTGGAGATTTTATTGTTTAATATTCCTTGAAGGTGGAAACACTGAAGCGCTAGAAAATTTGTTTCACTCAGTTGCCTTTGTTAACTACAGTCGGTGTTTTTTTTGGGTCAGAGTTGTATTGGAATTTGGAAGAAGAAAAGGAGTGTTTGTGGAGTATAACTGGAGAGTTTAACATTGCATATGCTAGGATCTCGACACAATTAAGTGATATGCTCTTGGAATTACGTATTTCTTTATCTGATTTTAAATACTTGAAAGTGAACTCTCCAGTTGTAGTGACTATGTTTGGTTTGCCCAAACTAAATAAGGACCTAATGGACGCCCCCCATGCGTCCAATAGTGGACGCTCGCAATTCTATTACTTCTACCTTTCCAAATTTTTAGATATAAAATTAAAGGATCTCTTGAAAAATGAACACCATTTATTCATTGATTCATGGGAGTTTCTTGGCAAATGTAACTTGGTACAGTTTGATTCAACATTTTTCTTTTTAATTATTGATGTCAAGGATCTGTTTTCATCTATACCCCATGATGTGGGTTTGAATTTGTTTGAAGAATATTTGTTTAGTAAGGGCTTATTGCAAAATGACATCAATTTAAATGTAGAAATGATGGAATTAGTATTGACTAACAAGTACATCTCTTTTGATGAACAAATATTTCTACAACAAAGAGATATAGCAATGAGGGCAGCATGTGGCCCCCTATACACTAATATTGTTATGTGTGAATGGAAATGTAGGTTTTTGTTTGGACATGCTCTTTTCCAGAATTGCGTGTTGTATTTCAGATTGCCAGATAATTTGTTCATCATTTGGAAGGGTGGGAAGAGTGATGTTGAATTATTCTTGGAATATATTAATAATACTACAGAGTTTTTGAAATTTACACGTGTTAAATGAGGAATGTATTCGCTATTTGGATGTAAATTTGATAAAAGATATGGGTAATGGTTGATATGTTTCTACCATTTATAGGAAGCCCACATACTCTAATTCATTCTTGCATTTTGATAGTTCACACCCCTTGTCCCAAAAGAAAGCAGTTGTCTAAGGACAATTTGTCAGGGCTGCCAGGATGGTATCATTATTTGGTGATTTTATGCATTAATGTGTCTTATTAGAATCAATGTTTCTTAAAGGAGACTGTCCTAAAGAATTTGTGAGAGAGATTAAAATGGAAGTGATAAATAAGCGGGAGGGGGGTTCTATGTTCTTATTTTAATCAGCTTGGAAGCTGATGATTTTCACGATTTTATTGAGCATACTAATTTGGTCCATGAAATTAATTTGTACAACATAATGCTGATGTTAATTTTAGGTTGGCCTTTATTACGAGATTTACTGTGGACTTCAAACAGGTGAGGGATGTTATTTTTAAAAATTGGTCTCTGGCTTATGGATGACCTTGTGGTAAGGAACAAAACAGGTTCTAAGCTGCTGGTTATATATAAGAGGGGTAACAACCTGAAGAATCTTATGGAGAGGCCAATTTGCCCACACAATTTTAAAGACAAGAAACTTTGGCAGATGTCCCAATGTGGGCGTTGTCATTTTTGTCCCTATATCAATACTGAGGAACTCTTCGATATTAATGGCTACCAGCTGAATATTAAAGGGAAGTACAATTGTAACAGCTTAGGAGTAGTATATGGGGCATTTTTCAATGCTGCCTGGTATTTTATGTCGGAAAGATTCTGCACAAATTTAAAAAATCGTACTTATGAACACATTTATGAAATAAAAAATAAAAAAAAATGACCAATGCCCTATTTTGGCACTTATTGGATTTCCATGAGCATCAATTTAAGTTTGTGGCAATTCAACAAGTTAAACATAACCCTAGGGGTGGACCATGGCAACTTTGTCTTGAGCAAAAGGAGTTGTACTGGATTTTACGTTTGAGAGCAGTAGGTTGGCCTGGGTTGAATAAGATGGCATCCATTGGATGTATTTTAAAACTGAAAACAGAATGTTGATAAATTCAACAGTTGTTGTTAGTTGTTTACTTTCTTTTTTCTATTTGAATTGTTTATAATGATTATTTTTTTATGTATGTCACTATGGGTCTACCTTGTTTCGTTGAATTTCATTTCACTGAATTTCATTTCACCCCGACTGCATCGCTGAAAACTCAAATTACTGAAAACTCATTTCACTGAATCTCATTTCAATGAACTGAACTTAGTATATATGGCACTGTGTAGAGTATTGTAATGGAAGTAAAAGGTATATGCCCTTTTCCCCACTGTAGTGCAATCCTGGAATTAGTATATATATTGGGGGTGGGGGGCTGTGCCCCCCACCTTGTTTGTTTTATATTGTATTTTACCAAAAACTTCAAAACAATACATTTTAAATAATAGACATGCATAGTTAAAACACCTGTGATTAACTCTCTCCAGAAGACAATATGTACTCAAAATAAGTGGGGGGCTATGCCTCCCACACCCACCCAATGAGGGGGACTGTGCCCCCCACACCCCTCTAACTATATATACTAACTCCAGGATCGCACTAACCTTTTACTTGCCTTACAGTACTCTACGCAGTGCCATATATACTACTAAGTTCAGTTAAATGAAATGAGATTCAGTGAAATGAGTTTTCAGTTATTTGTGTTTTCAGCAATGTGGTCGGGGTGAAATGAAAGTCAGTGAAATGAGATTCAATGAAACAAAGTAGTCCTGTTACTATAGTTATTTTAGAGTAATGCAGGGTGGCCTAATGGTTAAGGTGTTTGCCTTGCAATCACAAGGTGTAGCGTTTGAGTCTCACAAGGGACAATTGGCTAGGCTTAAAATGGCTCGCAAGGGCAGTTAGCTTAGTACTAATCTATTAACCTATAATTGTGTATGTTTCTTTTTAAATATGCAATGAGATGCTGATGTCATCTGGTTTCATGGGTATTTAAAGTTCATTTCAGTTTATACTTTTATCTGATGAAGTCTTGTCATTGTCTGAGACGAAAGCGCTAAGAATAAATTTTGGGGAATGAGAACTTGCTGCTGTGTGGCTTTTTCTGTTATTCAAGTGTTTGTGGATTTTTATGCTAAAAATACAGGGAAGTTATGACCTCCTTGTCCCTGGATGAGATACCCTCACTAATGAGGTGGGCCATGTAGAAAGCTTTCCATACAACGGAGACAATATGGTGGTCAAAAGTCAGTTTGCTATCAACCTGGGTGCCCAAGTCCCTCACGACTGATTGTGTGCTTAGGATGTTGTTATTAATGTGATAATTTGTGGTGACATCACTTGATGATGCATTTTTTGACATTCAGTTTGAGGCCATGTTTCTGGCACCAACCATTTGTTTGGGTGAGACCCTCTTTGAGGATGTTCACATCACTAGGGGAACTAATGACAGTGCCCAACTTGCAGTCATCTGCAAACTTGGTCAGCCATAGCCCACTGGTTTTGGCTATACAGGGGTCCAGGGAAGTAAATAGCGTAGGAAGAAATAGCCAGGGAATTGTTATGGCTAGGCTTGTATACGGCCTATGGCCGATAGCCTAGTACCAACCTATGAACCACGATGATCCATTCCATGGCCTTGCAGAGCAGGCTAGTTAAGCTGATGGGTCTGTAATTTCCTGGATCGGTGGATGCTCCACCTTTGTGCAAAGAGATGACAGTGGCTGTCCTCCACTCAGCTGAGACAAAGCCAGTACTCAGGCTTTGGTTGAATAGGGTGTCTAATGGTGCTGCAAGTTCCTGCCTGAGTTCATGTAAGATGCAGCCCGGGATGTTATAATTTCCTGTGGTGGCTGTATTTTTTGCCTTTGAAAGGGCAGTGATGACTTGCTCCCTAGAGATAAGGGGAGGGGAGCAGGTGCTGGGAATGTCCTGATTTACTGATGGGGGGCAAGAGGGGTGAAGTTTTCACTGAACCTATCTGCCAGCAGGTTGACTATATCTATTGCATTTGTGTATGTGGTGTCCTTGACCACCAGTTCTGAGGAGATCTGAGTGCTTCCTTTGAGATTGCGGACATATGTGAAGAAGGCCTTATGATTGTGTTTAGTAGACGTGGCCAGTTGGACTCAAAGTTTGCTTTGGAGGATTTCACTAATGTGGTGTCCTTGACCACCAGTTCTGAGGAGATCTGAGTGCTTCCTTTGAGATTGCGGACATATGTGAAGAAGGCCTTATGATTGTGTTTAGTAGACGTGGCCAGTTGGACTCAAAGTTTGCTTTGGAGGATTTCACTAATGCTGTTATTTGCTTGTTCAGGCTAAGGACAGATTGCTTCCAATTTGGTACCTGCTCCTTCTTGGTCCTGGACAGCAATTTTTTCCTTTTATTACAGAGTTTATTTATTGCATCTGCCCATCAGAAAGATTTACTCTTCCTTGAGGAGGAGGATTTTGTTCTGTTGGGTATTCCTGATAACATGCAGCTATATACATGCTCATATAGTACCTTGGTGTAGGTTTGGACATACAGTGAAATTATTTATTGCGGTCTAATTTTTTTATATTTATTATTTATTTTATTTATTTATTTTTATTTTATTTATTTTATTTATCATTTGTTGACCGGGAAAGTCCGACTAGGTTCCACAGAGCCTGTTTTCAGCGGAGGCCTGGGGAGAAATGCTCCAGATATAACAAAAACCTGGCATTTTAACAGGGATGTGTAAACATTTTATATCCACTGTATGTGCCAGTTCCTATGGAGTGGGCTGTGAAGCTGTTTATACCTTCCCTCAGAAGGTCATAATCAGCTTTGGAGAAGTTTTTTTGTTTGACCCTAGCTGGGGGTCAGGGGAGATGGTGACTTCAAAAGTGACCGCTTTTTGGTCGGATCTTACAACGGAGGATGATATTGTAGGGATGCTACAGTCGTTAGCAGTGGTTACTCATGTTGGTTAATACCAAGTCCAAGATATTATCACCTCTTGTGGGGGTGTTGACCAGCTGGTCCAAGGCATTTGCATTGATGAAATCAAGGAATCTCTGGGCATTTGTACTTTGGCATGAGTAGTTCTTCCAGTCTATGGTTGGATAGTTAAAGTCACCTAGGATCAGGGTAAAGGGTTGAATCTTGATCAATTCGAAGAGGTCCAGGTAGGGTGAGTGGGCATCTTGAGTCAAAGTTGGGGGCTTGTAGCTAGCTATGATTTGAATAGAGGTCTTGTCAATGGTTAACTGTACCTGGAGTGTCTCCTGTGAGTCAGACTGTTTGACCAGCTTGGAGGTGTGTATGTCTTTAATACTGCAATGCCACTTCCTTTTGTTTTGTTGCCCACAGTTTGGGGTCTGAATGTAGGATATGATGAGTAACCTGGAATGGCTGGGGTGCTCTCTGCAGCTTTGAACCAGGTTTCTGTGACTGCACAAATGTCCGCATCTTCCAGGGATAAGAATGCTTGCAATCAGTGCAGCTTCATGTTTAGACTCCTAGCGTTTAGCAGCATGACCTTTAATTTGTGTTTTGATGAAATTTTCATGTTGGTAGTTTTGATCTCATGGCACTGCCTAAAAAAGCACTATGGGGGAGGCAACAGCCTTTGCCAGAAGCCTGAGCCCAAGGGAGACAGATGCAGGCCATCTCTGGCAAAGCATCGTGGTCTGTCAATCATGTCTTCCCAGGCTGTCAGGTACTGGATCCCCTTGGAATCCTATGTTTCCCTCTGTAATGCCAAAAGAGAGGGCTTGTCAGAAATAAGATTCTTAGCAAAAGGTACTTAAAGAGATAGACATTTCTATAGTAAAAGTAAAGTAATTGCCAAAGCAAAAGAAAGTCACTGGCTTGTTTTGCCTTTTGTTAAAAGGAATACAAGAAAAACAAACACCTATGCCTATATTAATAGGAAAGAGGCTACACCCTCTGTTTCATGTCAGGGTACCAATGAACGTGCTCCTGACTTGGCAGGTTTTTTAAAGAAAAGCAATGGAAATTTCAAGGACATGCAGTGTGAGGACAATATGTTATGCAATACCAGGGAAAATATAGCCAGAAAAGGAGAAAAGATTTGCAAACTGGCCACATCCTGTAGCCATATTTTAGGTGAAAAATAACTTGGTGTATAAGGTAAACAAGAACAAGGAAGAAATACTGTACCAACTGTTAGTTCCAAAACATTTTACAACAGTTGTGATCAAACTGGCATGCAGTCAAATCTTGGGAGGGCACTTAAAGGAAAACTTCATATTAGAACTAAAAAAAAAATCTATATTTTCACTCTGTTTTCTGGAATATTTTAACACTTCATAAATACTCTGACTGCTTCTTATGGAATTTTAATGTTTTCTGCAAAAATGGCTGCCAATGGGGCTTGACATATTAATGTGAGCTTGTTTTTCTTCAAGCCTTTCTCTTTCCCATAATTCATTTCAAGTCTGCTTTATATGAGTCATTCCAGACATAAGGAAGTAGAGGCACATTCCCATGCCATTGACATATAATTGCATTAATGTCAGTCACTGTCATCTTATATACCTTCTGTAACAGGACTGTTTCTTTTATTTCTTCTATTGCCCTCATTTGTGTGTGCCTCAAGGCTTGTTTTAGAGTATACTCAGGAGTTATACAGCTGCAACCAAAAAAGTAGCAAAACTGCAGGCCTTTGTTCAAAGTATCCTTTTGTAGTCTGAGATGAACTGACAGTCCCCTCCCCTACACATTGGTAAATGTGTGGGTACTTTACAAGAATTACAAGAACAAATAGTTTCTGACTTTTCTCTGAATGTCAGTAATATAAGCAACAAACATTTAAAATTTAAAGCTAAGCATTTCAATATGGTCATGCTGCTTATATAAGTATGTCAAAAAAGGTGACAATACCACCTTTGAACCATTAACTAATCTAATTGCTCTGTTTTGCTATGAAAGGCATAGCTACATTGGAAACAGATGTGAATCAGTTCAGTGGAAAACAGTTCCAAACCTATCTTTTTTACAGTAGTGTAGTAGTAGATTCCTGTCCCAGAGACTTCCCATACTCTGGAACAGACTACCTATCTATGTCAAACAGAGCTCCTCATTAGCACTCTTCAAGAAAAATCTTGATGATTGGATGGGGAATGGGAAATTCACCTCGGGGATCACTTCTGTGGCTCTGCTCGACAGGGGCACAGGAAAATAATTATCTTGGGTGGCGAAAGCCAGGGTACATTTTTTGGCTAGGCTTGTATGGGCCCTAGGGCCGATAGCCTAGTACCTACCTATGAACCTATAGTGGCTGCTTGACATCAGCAGGACTAATTACCCATATAAGATTGTCAGCACTACCTGACTACAAATTTCTCTGAGTCTGTGGTATGTCAAACAGTTGTAGACAAATTCCTCTGCAAATTATGTGAGACGTTAAGCTTTAAAAAGTGGGTGACCTTTCCCTTCCATTGATTTCAAGGCCAGGAAATGAAAGTGTTATAATTTCCCTTCCTTTGATTTCAAGACCAGGAAATGAAAGTTTTATAAAGTACAAGCAGTCTTCTTATATCTACACAATACTGGAATCATATTGTAGAGAGAAAAGCAACCTAAGAGTAGAGTGAAACTGTAGGAGAAGGTGGAGTTTTCCTTTAAGTATGAAAAAATAGTTTTTATTGCTCTGATGTAAAGGAAGGTATTGAGAGCCTCTGTCCACTTGCCCAAAATGTCAAAAAACGGCATAATATCCTGGATCCAGAAGTCTACTGATACATTTGCTTGTTATTGAAGACCCATACTGGCAGATAGCATGGATCTTGTAGGTCCATTTGTAAAATATTTTAAAGTCTACCAATACATTATGTCACTAAATTCCCTGGAGCAGTACCCCTGAAAAAGCCAATACCAAGTCAATAATCAGAGAATTAATGTTACTTTTCTCTAGAGTTGAGATGTCCAAAGAAATAGTCATGGATTAAGGAACTGTATTTATGTCCATAGTGATGAATCAGCTTTGAGGGCGGCCACGTTGTCGCCTCACAGCAAGAGGTTCTCTAGTTCAATCCTTGGCTGGGGTGCCTTCTGTGCAGAGTCTGCATGTCCTCCCTGTGGTCGCGTGGGTTTCCTCTGGGTGCTCCGGTTTCCTCCCACATCCCAAAGACATGCTATAGGTTGACTGGACACTCTAAATTGGCCTTAGACGTGAGTGCATGTGTGTGTGTGTGCCTTCTGTGGAAGGTTGAGCAGCTGGCAACTCGACACTGTAAAACTCTACTGCCAATCATGAGCAGACAGGTGATCCGCTGTGGTGACCCCTAATTGGGAAAAGCTGAAAGAAGACGAAGAAGTGATGAATCAGCTTTGCCAGTGTTCTAAAATAAACATATGTTAAGAACTCCAATGTATCATCTTCATAGTCATGGGTTAGTAAAGCACTGTAATAAAATTCTGACATGTGCTAAGGAAGACCATTGAACAGAATGGTAAGAACTGGGATCAGTTACTTCCCTACCTCCTTTTTGCTACATGAGAAGTGTCCCAAGCATCATAAGATTTACCCCATTCAATTCACTTAGTTGTCAGCATGCCGGGGCTTTCTCAAAGGAGAATTTGGAGAAGAAAACACTATTAAAAATGTGATAGCATGCTTATAAGGTAGGTTAAATATTATTATTATGGCAGTAGTTAAAAATAAATATATAGTGCACAAGAGATGCAACATAGGAAATATAATAATAGTGCCCCATTCTGGGAGTTTAAAACCTAAACCTTAAAGACCTTCAAAGTAATGCAGGCACAAATACACACTTGGCAAATTAAGCCTACTTCCTCACATAGCACAAAGAGTCCCAAAGTCACAGATGTTGAGAGCATAAGGCAGGCATTGACCCAATCAAACATTCTTGTTGTAGGCGACTCCATTGTAAAAAACATACAGATGTACCTTTAACTAGGCTTAGCAAGGAAAGAGTGATGGTTAGTTGCTTTCTGGTGCCAGGATCCATCAGATCACATATGCACTAAAGTCCTTGAACAACAAGTACCAATATGACTTTGTGATAGTTCATGCCAATGTCAATGACTTGAGGTGTACCTCCCTTGACTGTACGAAGAGAGACACAATAGCGCTTTCAGACTGTGTGACCAAGACAGGCATGAGCCTAGCATTGAGCAGCACTCTAGCTTCTCCAATGATGATGCCACAATATGAGCAAAAAATAAATGACTTCAATAATTGGCTTAGTTTTTGGTGTCATTCAAAGGGGGGTCCAATACTGCTTCACCAGGGATATCCTGCATCTGTCTCCTCTAGGGTTTCAGTTATTAGCAAAAACACTGCCCACCCCCATAGTGCCTTTTTTAGGCAATGCCAGCCTAAATAACCTATCAATATAACAAAACAAACCCCAAAAAGATGTTACTCATCCATGCTAGGAGCCTAAAGAAGAAATTCCACTCCCTATGAGCCCTCTTCACCTTGGAGGACACTGATGTCTGTGTAGTGACTGAGACATGGTTTAACATAGTGGAGAGCACTCCAGCTGTGTAGGGCTATAATGCCTTCCACATGTTTAGACCAGCTATTGCACAGGAGGAGCAAAAAGGTGGCGGTGTCCCAATCTACATCCAGAAGAGATTCATATCAAGGCTGTTAAAGCAGCAAGATGCACTAGAGCTTCTCCATATCCAAATAACCATCAGAAAGGTCCCGTACCACAAATTAGCTAGCTACAGAACTCCCTCTATGACAAAAGCAAGCCACAATGACTGTCTACTGGAACTAGACTCCATATTAAATTCAGTACTCTTTTGGTAGGTGATCTAAACTATCCAACTATAGACTGGGAAACCTAGAAAATAGTAAACGCTGCTACCCAAAGCACGGAAATTTAAGTGAGTAAGATCTTTCAGATATATTCATTGCATTTCAATTTGCACATTTTCATTTTTTAGAACACATTTCACATATTTCATATTTTAATATTTATTTCATTTTGATTTCATCGTTTTATTGTATGTCTGCTTTTATTTTTGATACATTACATTCTATGTGTCAAGCCTTATGGCAGCTAACAGAACGTTTTTATACATAGTGGTTTGAAGGCTGAATTGTGGACTTGAACTGAAGCTACATTTGATATTCAATAAGTCTTGCTTCAAATTACCAAGATACACGTTTAATTGTGTAATGATGATTTCATTAATTGATTGATTGATGCTGTAGGTTTTTAATGAATTTGAATGTATAAAAAGCTAGAGTTTTAGTAACGAAAATAGATCTGAAGAAGCGTACCCTGGGAGTACGTGAAAGCGCTCATCTTCTTTAATAAACTTGGTACTTATTTTATTACATCGTGGTGGTCCGTCTCCGGTTTTTACACAGACTGGGAAACCTATGTGACCACTAATGCACAAGCAGGGATTCATTGACTTTGACAATGTAAATGCCTTGGAGTAATTAGTCAATCTTGTCCTTATTAATATGTGAGCATCTTGCACCATCCCTTGCATATCTTTATCACTTATTAGGTTTGACCATAAAGCAGCCTCCTTTGAAATAAAACTGAAACCAATAATACATTCAAACCAAGATGCATTTAGATACTTCTTTAAGACACACTACCTTCTCCTAAGTGATACATTGGCAAGCTTCAAATTCCCACCAAATGCAGTTAACAACACTGAATATGCAGAAACATACACGATAACACTATACCAGCAAGTAAACAGCAGATAGATACAGCTGTACTCCACAGCAACAAGTGCAGGGAAAACCCCAGAAACAAACCCACATGGTGGAACCATAATATTCAACAAGCACCTAGCCTGCAATCATCTGCAAACTTAGTTGGCCAAAGCCCTTTGGTAAAAGGAAAAGAATTTTGGGTTTGTTTGTACCAAGCTGAACTGAGGTGGGCTACCAGCCACAACTCTGAGTTGAGATACCAGATGACTAGAAGCTTCTGAGCTTCCAAAAATATAAGTTGCCTGTTTTTTTCCTTATTTATACTATTTGCTGCACATTTTTATTGCTGGATGTCTACATTAATACTGTATTTATATACTGTGTACTAATCTACACTGTTGTACTGCAATTGTCTGCCTTACTGTGCTCGTTAAATCTAATTTTATTGCTGTTTTCATTGTTTACAAAGCTCTTTTTGCTATTTTCACTGTTTAAGTATTTGCTGGTGTTTTTCACTGTTGCATTGCAATCTGTTCTGGTTTTCCTACCAAGCAGTGTTATAATAACTGATTTGTTAGCTGTTTAAAACATTCTTTAGAGTCTCCTTGCTGATTTTTTGAGGTTTTAAATGTTTTTTAGTGATTCACTGCTATTTTTCCTGCAGTATTACACATTATCTAGTCTGTGGTGACCCCTAACCGGGAAAAGCCGAAAGAAGAAGAAGAATTAAACATTATCTAGTGGTTCCAGCTAAAACTAAAGTAGCTAGTAGCTATATCATAGTCCAGAAACAGGTTTGCTGCATCTAGATCTGTTTGTAGTGGCTGTTTGTTCTGAGCAGGTTTTCTAGGCTATGATTGGAAGGGGCTTTTCTGCACTGTAGTGAGAGGATTGTCCTGATTGGAACCTGTCTGGTGAAGGATGGTTGGTCTACGACTTGGAATAAGCACCCTCATTGGTCCTTTTGAACCTTTTTAATTTGTTTTCAAGTTTTTAGCTTCTGGTATTTAAGCCCTGCATTTGAACAGGTTTCTGCTTGTTTGTACCAAGCTAAACTAAGGTGGGCTACCAGCCACAACTCTGAGCTGAGATATCAGATAACTAGAGGCTTCTGAGCTTCCAGAAAAACATTAGTCACATTTTGTTTTTTTGCTTATTTATACTATTTACTGCAGTATTTACTGCAGTTTTTATTGTCTGTAGCATTGTCACCTCACAGCAAGAGATCCTCTTGTTCGATTCTCGGCTGGAGCGCCTTCTGTGTGGAGTCTGCATGTCCTCCCCACGGTCAAGTGGCGTTGGAAAGACATACGTAAATGGGCATGCCTTCGTTGAAGGTTGGGCGTCGAGCTGGCACCGTAAAAATCTACTGCCAATCATTAGCGGACTGGAGTTCTGCTGTGGCGACCCCTAACTGGGAAAAGCCGAAAGTAGAAAAACAACTGCAGTTTTCATTGTCTGTCACCTACTTTAATACTGTATTGATATATTATATACTAATCTACACTATTGTGCTGCAATTGCCTGCCTTATTGGGTTCCCTATTATATAAGTGAACGCTTAAAATAGATAACATTGTTTGATTGACCGTTTTAAATCGAAACTGCAAAATCCTGAACACACGGAACAGCGATTTTTTTTCCCAGGGGAAAAAAAAAATCACTGGGCTGTTTTTGGGTCTTTGCCATTTCCTCCACTGTGGTGTGATCTCAGAGTTGGTATACTTAAGTAGGGGGGGTGTGGGGGCCAAAGTCCGGAGCAGAGATTTGTTCCCTGGGAAAAAAAAAATCGCTGTTCCATGTGTTCGGCATTTTGCTGTTTCGGTTTTTAAGGGATGATTATACAGCATTCGCTATTTTAAGTGTTTGCTGTTATAATATAGACCCCCTTTCTGTGCCTGTTAAAAATAATTTTATTGCTGCTTTCAGTGTCTACAAAGCTCCTTTTTCTATTTTCACTGTTTCTTAAGTATTTGCTGGTGTTTTTCACTGTTGAAAATCAATCTATTGTGCTTGTCCTGGTTTTCCCACCAAGTACTGTTATAATAACTGATTTGTTAGCTGTTTAAAACATTTTTTTAGAGTTTCCTTACTGATTTTCTGCTGTTTTTAATTTTTTTAGTGTCTCACTGCTATTTTTCTGCTGTGTTAAACATTCTTCAATTCCCACCAAACCTAGGGTAGCTAGTAGCTGTAACATTGTCCAGATAGAGGTTTGCTGCATCTGGGTCAGTTTGTTCTGAGCATGTTTTCCAGGCTATCTTGGATTGGAAGTGTCCTTTCTGCACTGTAGTGAGAGGATTGTGCTGATTGGAACCTGTCTGGTGAAGGAAGTTTGGTCTAGTACTTGGAATAAGCATTTTCATTGGTCCTTTTGAACCTTTATATTTTTTTTCAAGTTTTTAGCTTCTGGTATTTAAGCCCTGCATTTCATTTGTGCTTGTTTGCACGTCACACAGTATTGTGCACTGCCGCACAGTTGTGTGCCATATCCAGATAGATTAATTAAACAGTTTTTCCCATAGTTACAGCTGTAGCACATTAGTGTAACCCTCATCCTTAGTACCTTCCCAGTCAAAGAAATACTGCTAGTGAGCTGAAACCTATTAAACTATCAAAAAAAAAAAAAAAAAACAGAGGCAGAAATATCCGTTCACTGAGCTCCTCCTTGAGCAATCCTGAAAAGCCCCACCTAGTGAAAACAGTCTGTTTCTCCTGCCAACCTTGTTGACGTGGGTCTCTTCAGGCAGTGTAGGAATTGCCTCATGTACACCAACAACCCTCTACTAATAACGTATTCTAGTACAGAGCGTGAGGGATATACTTACACCAAGAATCTTAAATCCATGCTGTCTCGTACTCAGAACAGTAACATGAAAGAGGCCCATCCACTACACACGCACATAGTACCACTACTCAAACACATAGTACACATCTAACACAAAAATCAACATACATGGAGGTTCTCTCAAAAAATCTACTGGAGACACCAGAGACCTGCAAAACACAAGACTGCTTCAACTAACACACTTCCCACAGCATCCATGACACATAGCAACACCAGTGTCTCACCTACCAAGCCCGTAGGGCATAACACTCAAAAAACTAATGTTCTAGTCATTGGAGACTCAGTAGTGAGACACACAGATGTCCCACTCATTGGCTGGACAAGGAGAATGTCATAGTCAGCTACCTGTCTGGTGCCAGGATTTGTCAGATCACACATGCACTCAGGTCTGTCAGCAACAAGTACCATTATGACTCTTTCATAGTTCACATTGGATTGAATGACCTCAGATGTACCTTACTGGACTATATGAAGAGAGACATGATTGAAATCTGAGTACATGTCTCAGGCAGGTATGTCCCTAGGTTTGAGCAACATAATACCCTCACCTAGAATGATGCCACAGTATAAACAAAAAATGATTGATTTCAGTAATTGGCTTAATTTTTGGTGTCATTCAAAGGGGATCTAGTTCCTGTTAGCCTTGGAAGCCATGGTTGACAAACCTCACTGCTTTGCCAGAGACGGTTTGCACCTGGCAAATCTAGGCTTTCAGCTGCTGGCAAAGGCTCTTGTTTCCCCCATAGTGCCTTTTTAGACAAGGTCTGAACAACAAACTTACCAACATGAAATTTGGGAGTCATAACAAAATAAGGGTCATGCTGCTAAATGCTAGGAGCTTAAACTAAAAACTGCACACACTGCAAGCACTTCTATCACTGGAAGATGCAGTCACAGAAACTTGATTAAAGGCCTCAGAGAGTACCCCAGCCTTGCAAGGTTACAATGCCTTCCACACCTTCAGACCACAAAATGAACATGTGAGAACCAAAGGAGGTGGTGTTTCTATCTCTAGTAGAGATAAATTCACCTGCCATCTAGTTAGACTGGACAACTCCATGGAGTTACTCCAAGTTCAGGTTCCAGTGGCTAAGACCCCCATTTAAGTCATAGCCAGTTATAGATCCCACTCCATGGGTCATGACATGCATGAAGCCTACTTGACAAAACTGGAGACAATCCAAATTTTACCGAATACTCTGGTTATGAAGGATTTCAATTATCCCACCATCAACTGAGTATCCTACTCTAGCCTAACCCACTAGCGCAAAAATTCCTTGACTTTGTTAACTCAAATGCCCTGGAACAAATTGTTCATACCCCAACAATAGGAACAAACATACTAGATCTGGTACACACTAACATGTCAAAATGATGCATTACTGCTACTGTCAGACCCTCATTAGTTAAATCTGACCACAAATCAGTCACCTTCGAGCTGACACTAACATCAGAACTCACAAAGCATGACATCAGACTAAAAAAAAATTCAGCAAGGCAGACTATACCCTCCTATGTGAAGGTATAAATGCATTTCGAGCCCATCCCCCAGCTGGAAATGATAACTACACCAAAACTTACACTAAAGCCCTGTACAAACACCTGCATGAGTGTATAGACTCAATTGTACCAGAAAGAATCAAAGCTAGAGTCCCAAGTGAAAACAACCCACCATGGTGGACATCCAGCATCAACAAACTTTACAATAAACGCAAACAGTTGCTGTCCATGAAAATAATGGCAAGACCCCAACAATGGAAAAGCCCCCTTCTCAGCCTCAACAGCCAAATAAGACAACTTGTCAAATCCTCTAAGGGTCTCTTTGAGAAAAACTTAGCACAGCCAAGGATAACCATAAGGTCTTTTACAGTTATGTACGTAGCCTAAAAGGTAGGACATAAGCATGTGCAGAGCTAGTGACCAATGGTATCACACACACTGATCCCACAGAGATAGCAAACCTACTACCAGATAGGTTTGGTGAAGGTTTTACCTCCTTATCCCATCCAAACCTATCACAAACCTTACCCCAAACACCCCCCACTCTATATATCTGAAGAACAGAAAATAAAATTGCCAAAGATTCCAAAGACAACCACAAGGCTCTATAGTTGTCAAGAATCTAAATGGCAACGCTCAGATCTGCTCTGAGCTACAACAGAATGGCATTAAATATACTGATCCCAAGGATATTTCCAATATCCTGGAAGATCAATTTAGTGCCAATTTCACCCCCCTCTCACCCCCTAAATGGCCCATCTCAATACCAAAAGATTGCCAAATCATGGTAATCACGGCCACACAGGTAGAAACTACACTCTCCAAAGCTAAGAATACAGCATCCATGGGACCAGATGACATCCCGGGCTGTGTACTACATGAACTAAAAAATGAACTAGCACCTCACCTAAGTGTCATGTTTAATCATAGCCTCACCTCAGGCTTCGTGCCCACTGAGTGGCACACAGCTACAGTTATCCCACTCCACAAGGGAGGATCTACCTTGGATCCCGGGAAATACTGTCCCATTAGTCTGACGAGCCTGATCTGCAAGGGCATGGAACGCATTATCATGGAACTTATAAACAAAGACATTGGCAACCTTCAAACACTGGACCCCACCCAGTTTGAGTTTGTGAAGGGCTGATCTTGTCTCCTGAACCTGATTGACTTCTTTGAATCAGTTTCCAGAGCTGTGGATGAGGATAAGGCCGTCCACACAGCCTATCTGGACCTCGCCAAGGCCTTCGATACCATCCCCCACTCTGGAATCATAGATAAACTTACTAAGCTGGGCATAAATCCCTACGTCACTTGAGAAGTACAGGCCAACACTAAGGGACTCTGGCTAACAAAGTTCGCAGATGACAAACTGGGAGCCATTACTGAATCCCCAAATGATGTGGATATTTTACAAAAGGGCCTTACAGAAACAGATACTTGGTGCCAGAGCCATGGGCTCAAGCTTAATTCCAAGAAATGTATACTTATCCCCCCCTTTGGGAAAAACCATGTACCCATGAATTACCACATAGGTGGCAGTACACTAAACACCAAAACTGTGATAAGGGACTTAAGGACACAGGTGGACAGCGGTCTCACCTTCAATAACCACATTGCCATAACAGTCAGGAAATCCTTCTATGTGGCACACCTCATCACTAAGGGCTTTTCATACAGAAAAAAGGAGGTCATTGTCCCACTGTGCGCATCCCTCATTAGACCCATTATAGAGTACAACAGCCCCGTTTGGTATGTACCTCACAAGACATCTGCAACAGCTGGAAAGGCCGCAGAAATACCTCGCTAAAACAATTACAGGCCTAAAGCAGATGCCCTACGGTGACCGTCTAAAAAAACTCCAGCTATACTCTGTGGCATATTGTCTACTCAGAGGCGATCTCTGCTTAAAAAAACAAGGCCATGTCAAACCCTGAGCTGTTGGACATGCTCCACTTAAAGAAATCCCAATCCCTGAGAGCCAGACGCTCCAGGGATCTAAACCTTGTCATCACAATGAACAAAACACGCTGGAGGGATAGGTTCCTGACCCAGAGACTCCCCATACTCTGGAATAGACTGCCCATACATGTCAAGCAGAGTGCCTCTTTGGCCCTTTTCAAAAGTAACCTTGACGATTGGATGGGAGTTAGGAAATTTACCCTGGGGATCAAGTCAATTGCCCTGCTAGACAGGGTTCCAGGGAAGTAAATATTGTGGGAAGAAATATCCAGGGAATTGTTATGGCTAGGCTTGTATAGGCCCTAAGGCCGATAGCCTAATACCAACCTATGAACCTATGAAAAGGTCATCAAAGCCTTGTCCAAAGCAAAAAAAAAAACAGCCTCTATAGGACCACACAGCTTCCCAGGCTGTCTTCTAAACAGGCTAAAACATGAACTAGCATCACCATTATGTACTATTTTCAGTCACAGGCTTTGTTCCTGTGGAATGGAAAACAACAACAGTTATTCCCCTCCACAAAGGTGGCCTAGTTACAGATCCAGGGAATTACAGACCCATAAGCCTGACCAGCCTCATCTGTAAGGCCATGGAATGTATCATTATGGACCTTATAAATAAAGACATAGGTGACCTCCAAACCTAGGATCCTGCCTAGTTCGGCTTAGTCAAGGGCAGATCCTGCCTGTTAAATCTGGTGGATTTCTTCAAAGCTGTGACCAGGGCCATTGATGAGGACAAATCTGTGTTCACAGCATACCTCAACTTGGCAAAGGCTTTTGACACAATCCCACACTCAGGCATTACTTAGCAAACTGAATGTAAACCCCTTTGTTATAAGATAGGTTGCTAACTGGCTCACAAACTGGACACACACTATCAAAGTGGGTAACTCCACATCAACCAACAGAGCTGTCACTAGTGGGGTGCCACAGGGGTAATTTCTGGGTCTCCTACTGTTTGGTATATACTTCTCAGAAGTTCAGATCAAAACTAAGCAGCTGTGGCTGACCAAGTTTGCAGACGACTGCATACTGGGTGCAATTATTGAATCCCCATATGACGTCAGTATACTCCAGGAGGGTCCTATGCAGACCAACAACTGGTGTCTTAGTCACGGTCTCAAACTACATACAAAGAAATGCATCATCATTCCCTTCAGCACAAACATTGTCCCTTCACTCTGTCAAATCAAGAACACTACCTTAACTGCCCATGAAGTGGTAAGGGACTTGGAATCACAAGTTGACCATGACCTTAACTTTGACCACTATGTCTACTGTAGTAAGGAAGGCTTTATACATAGCACACTTGATTAGTAAAGGCATCACTCCACAGACACAGGAAATTACAGACCCATAAATCTGATCATCCTCATATGCAAAGTTATGGAAAGACATCATAGAATTACTCAATCAGGAAATAGAGAACATCCAAACACTGGACCCATATTGGTTTGAATTCATCAAGAGCAGGTCATGTTTATACAACCTGATGGATTTTTTTTGAAAGGTTACCAAAGTAATGGATGAAGGCAAAACAGTATATTGTGCATACCTTGACCTGGCCAAAGCTTTTGACACAGCTCCCCACTTAGGCATAATAGAAAAGCTTAACAAACTGGAAACAAACTCCTATGTCATCTGCTGGATTGCCATCTAGCTCAAAGATAGGATGCAGATAATGAAAATATGGTAAGTTACCTTGACAAAGAGACCAATCACCAGCAGAGTACCCCAGGGTTCTCTGCTGGGACCTCTCTTTTTTTCATCTACTTTTCTAACGTAAAAGATAATACCAAAGGGCTTTGGCTGACTAAGTTTGCGGATGACTGCAAGCTAGCAGCAGTCACTGAATATCCAAATGATGTGGCCATCCTGCAGGAAGGTTTGTCCCAAATAAATAAAAGTGGTGCAAAAATTGTGGACTGAAACTAAATGCCAACAATGTATTATTGAAATATTTGGGAAGTCATCTACCACAGGGAATTACCACATTGACAATATGCTTCTAAGAGATGACCCAGTTATTTAGGATTTGGAAACTCAAGTAGACAGTGGCCTAATGTTTTACCAACATGTGCTCATTGTTGTAAGAAAGTCCCTCTATATTGCACAGCTTCTAAACAAAAGAATTGTATCTAGATCTAGAGATGTCATTGTTCCCCTTTACTCAGCTCTCATTAGGTCAGTCATTGAATACAATGTCCCCTTTGGCATGTATCTGTCCAGATACATGCAACAACTGGAATGCTCACAGGGATACCCTACTAAAAGGATACAAGGCCTAAAAATGGTCTACATGGACCGTCACAAAGCTCTATCACTATACTTAGTATCCTACAGATTGCTATAGGTGACCTGTATCGGTAATTAATAATCAGTTTCTTAGGGTGGCAAGACTCAATGCAATAGACTCCAATATGGTAGAACAGATGGAATCAACTGTTAAAGACTTTATAGTCAAGGGATATAACAAAAATGAGGTTATGGCCATGCGTGAGAATATCAAAACACAGAGAAACACTGTAGATAAACCAATCTTCTCCTCACAACACAAAAATAATATAAATAACATTAGATGTATTCTGATTTATAATAAGAACACTGCAACTGTTAAGTGAGTTATACATAAACACTGGCACATTCTTCAGGATATTCCAGAGTTAAGCAATTTCATTACTGATCAGCCCATGTTTTCGCATAAAAACAATACTAATTTGAAACATATTGTGCTACAGAGAACAGCCTAATGCATGATTCAAGAGTAACTCTTGTAATAAAAGAGGCACTTTTAAATGTGGCAGTTGCAGATTTTGCACATATATAGACACTAGAAAGACTTGTTTTAACTCTGTACATGGGAAAGAAGTAGAAGTGAAAGCTTATGGTAACTGTAATAGTAAGAATATAATTTATCTAGCAACATGTGACCAGTGTAGTTCATTTTATATAGGTAAAACTGATCAACGACTGAAAGATCGCATATGCAGCCATCTTTCGGACATGAACAGAGAAATACCTACTAATGCTCTTTTTAAGCATAAATTAGAAAGAGGCACAAAACATAATTTTAAGTCTGTAATTTTAGACATATTGTTTGAATACACAGGAGGAGGAGGTTTGCTATTTAAAACAGACACTGCTGAAATGAAATGGATACTATGCTTGAGAGCCCATATTCCACCAGGCTTGAATGGTTTTGGGTCTATAAAACCCTAATTAAAGGAGAAACTTAATTGTATTTGCACCCATTAACTGTACTAGTCATGTAATTTTAATCAGATCTAAATTTTAAGGCACATTTTTTATTTTATCTTAAACATCTGAGGAAGCCCTCTGGGTAAAACTCTTAACTTGCGTTTTTAATTTGTGATATTAAGTTGAATTTTTACACTCCTACTGCCTTAGTTCCAGTGGCTTCTTGTTTGTGATTATGAGCTTATGTTGAAATTCACTGGATTTAATGGAGGTCTGTGAAGGTTGGGCACCGGGCTGGCAACTCGACACTGTAAAAACTCCACTGCCAATCATGAGCGGACAGGTGATCTGCTGTGGCGACCCCTAACCAGGAAAAGCTGAAAGAAGAAGAAGACTGTATCTGCCATACACATCACTCCATAAACACAATAGACACATAGGTGTATATCATGTTACTTCACACACAATGGATACAAATACACATGTCCTGTATCCAAATAGGCCACTGAGGGATAGACATTTATAAGCTACCTTTGTCCATAATGGATATGGGTGACAGGCCCGGTGTAAATTTTCTAGTCCCCATTCACTGGTCTAAGTTGTTCTTAAACTTGGGTAATAGATGAACCCAGCTTTACATGGATGGGAAGCTTGTTCCACAGAAGGAATGGTCTCTAGGACACATATCTGTCTCTCCAGCATGTTCTGTTTAAGTCACAGACAAAATTCAAGTCCCTAGATCTTGGATTTCTGATAGTCTTTGACTTATGAATATGTAGAGAGTGTGGGGTTTGCAGATGCCTTTTAAGCCAGGCATAGATCACCCCTCAGCAATCTGTAAGAGACTGAGTAGAGGGAAGGGGCTTTAAGATGCTCTGTGTAAGGCAAGTTTGTTATGCCTTGTTTTCTTTTTGTAAGGAACCTCTGAGGTCACTCTAGTTGCTGCATATGCCTGGTCAGGTACATACCAAAGGGAGCATTGTACTCTAGGGTTGGTCTGATAAGGGCAGACTACAGTGGGATAATGATCTCTTTGGACCTAGATGCCATGCCTTTACTTCTAAGTTGCACAATATAAAAGGATTTCCTCACCACTGTGGCTATGTGGTGGCCAAAGCTAAGGCTACTTATTGTCTATGTGCATACCCAGATCCCCGATAGCTGGGTCAACTCATAGGGTTGTATTATCAACATGGTAATTAGTCAGGATGGTTGACTTCTCAAAGGGTACAATTATGTATTTCTTAGCAATGGGTTTAACACCATGGCTTTGGCACTATTTGTTAAGCAGAGACAGGTCTTCTGGAGGAATGCTAGTGTCCTCAGAGGAGTCAATGATAAACCCCAGCTTGGAATCATCTGTAAATTTAGTCAGCCATAAACCTTCAGCATTTGCTTTCGCTTAAGAGAAATAGATGCCAAAAAGGAGCAGGCCAAGTACTGAGCCCTGAGGGGGCTCTGCTAGTGACTGGCCTTTTGACCTCCTGGGTCCTATCAGTGAGTCAGTTGGATATTCAGCAGATGATAAAAGGGTTTCTACCTAATTTAGTGAGCTTGTCTATAATGCCTGAGTGGAGTATTGTATCAAAAGCCTTGGCCAGGTCGAGGTAAGCTGTGTGGACAGTCTTGCCCTCATCCATTGCTTTGGTGACCCTGTCAAAGAAATCCACCAGATTTAATAGGCATTACCTTCCTGTAACAAAGCTGAACTGTGATGAGTCCAGCATTTGCAAGTTACCTACAGCCCTGTTTATCATGTACATGATGATTCTTTCCATGGCCTTACATATGAGGCTGGTCAGACTTATGGATCTTTAGTTACCTGGATCGATGTTTGGACCACTTTTCTGCAGGGGGATGAATGTAGCCATCATCCATTCCTTGCTTGCAAAACCTAACTGTAGGCTTCAGTTGAAAAGTGATTCAAGTGGACCAGAAAGGTTATGTTTCATGCATCCCGAGATCAGGGTCCATCTATGCAGTGTTTTTGACGTTGGAAAGTGCACTATTGACCTGTTCACTACTGATGGTTGGGGGAATTGTGGTATGCAGTATTTCCTATGGGGGGTGATTGAGGGGCGACATTTGAGCTGAATCTGTCAGCCAAGAGATTGGTAATGGACTTTGTTTCAGTGTGGGTGATGCCATTTACATTAAGTTCTGCACATTGTTGCATATTTCCCTTGACGTTACGGACAAAGCTGCTGAAAGCTTTCTGTTTGTTCTTTGCCTGAGAAGTTTATTTTTTTCTTTAAATTTAACCTTTGAAGTTTTAATTAACCCTCTTAGCTACCTATTTAGATTGGTCCGAGGGTTTTTAATATGTTCGGTGTTGTTCCTCCTAAGCTTGGCCAATATTTTTTTTTTGTTGTTGTGTAACTGACTGATATTTTGATTCCACCGAGATAGCTTGTCATTTGAGTTTATCTCATTCTTACTACAAGTGGGCACAACTCACTGGGGCCAAGGATATGTAATAATTTAAACTATCATTTTTATTAGCTTCCAATTTGAGTTGCCAAAACAGTTCTCTAAACTCTATAGTGGTCTCCCATGGTTCTCCACATGGGTTCACATCCACTTTCTTAATAACATAAAAAACATATTTGGCTAGTGGACAAGTGTTGGTATGCCTATACAGAGCATTAGTTTCATTCTTTTTTCTGATGTCATTCACATGCTCATAAATACGTTTTTTAAATTTTCTAGTGGTTTTCCTATGTAGAAAGCCCCACAGGTGTCACATATTGCAATATAAATCACCCCTATGGTGTCACAGTTATAATAGCCATTAGTTTTAAGTTCTAGCCCTCTTTTGGTTAAGGCCACTGATTCCCCCTGGAGGACATATGCACATTGCGAGCAGCTACCACATTTATTTTTTCCTGTTTTCTTTCTACTCTGTCTTTTCTTTCTGGTCTCTAATATTTCCTTGATATTGCTACCTTTCCTATAGGTAAATTTTAGGGGGGGGGTCCGCAAATATTTTTCTTAGATCTGAGAAATTACTGAATTTATTCCAATTGTTTATAACTACTTTCTTAATAGTTGTTGATTCAGTGCTGAAATTTAATACAAAGTTACTACTCCAGTTGGTAGTACCCTGTTTGTTCCTATCCCTCTCAAACACTTGTTTTCTAGGTTTCCCTAGTATGGGGCAAATTTCCAATTTCTTTCTTTTTTTACCTCAGACATAATTTCTTCTATAAGGGCTAAGGGATATTCTCTTTCAATAAACATTTGTTTCAATTTTTCACTTTCAATTTCAAAATCAGCATCCTCTGATGTCATTCTGCTACTCCTTATTAATTGCCCCCTCACAATACCCCTCTTTTGTGAAAATGGATGGGTACTTGTAAAAAAAAGATAGGAATTGGAAAATGTGCTCTTCCTAAAAACATTAGATTTAACATTCCTTGCCTCAAGTACTTTTTTCTAATACCACATCTAGGTATTCTAGTTTCTCCTCCGAAATAGTGTGGGTAAATTTTAGGAATTCTGTCGTAGTGTTGATGTACTTAATAAATTCATATAGTTTTTTTTTAGGTCCTGACCAAAAAATACATATATCGGCAAGGTACCTACGGTAATAATTCCAAACTTTTGAGTACGTGGAATGTGTTATGTATTTCTCTTCCCAGGTGGATAGTACTAAATT